>NW_020692380.1:0-4709 GCF_002925995.2 Terrapene triunguis
CCGTCTTTCCCTTCAGGGCGATCCCCCCTTCTGCCCCTCTATCCCTCGGTGTGACCCCCCCCGTCTTTCCCTTCAGGGTGATCTCCCCTTCTGCCCCTCTATCCCTTGGTGCAACCCCCCCATCTTCTTCTCTCATAATGATCCCCCGCTTCTGCCCATCTACCTCTGAGCATGACCCCCTGTCTTCACCATCCCTGGGTGACCCCCCCTTCTGCCCATCCACCCCTTGGTGTGCCCCCCCCTATGGTGATCCTCCTTCTGCCCATCTGCCCCTCGGTGTGACCACCGGTCTTCCCCCCCCAGGGTGATCCCCCCTTCTGTCCATCTACCCCTCAGCGTGATGCTCTGTCATCCCTCCCACGGCGGTGATCCCCCTTCTGCCCCTCAGCATGACCCCCTCATCTTCCCCCCCAGATGATCCCCCCTTTGTCCATCTACCTCTCAGTGTGACCCCCCCGTCCTCACCCCCCAGGGTTATCCCCCCTTCTACCCCATCTACTTCTCGGCGTGATCCCCTTCTGCCTCGTCTGCACCCAGCATGACCTCCCCGTCTGTCCCCCCAGTGTGACCCTCTTTTGCTCTATCTGTCCCTCAGTATCACTCCCCCATCTGCCTCCATTTACTCCCCAGTGCAACCCTCCCATCTATCTCCAGCATGATCCTCCCATCTGACCCCAATTTATGCTTCACTGTGATTCTCCCATCTCACCCTGGAGTCCCTCTATCAAAAGAAGAAGGAGATGCACCAGGACATAATGGGTCTTCTCAGGTGGCAAACCCAAATGCTGCAGACCCAGATTGACCTACAAGTCCAAACAGCCCAGTCTTCCCACTCTTTGCAGTCCTTAGAGAACTCCATAGTAGCAGCTCCCTACACCTCCCAACATACTACATGGCATCATGGGCCACATTCTTACTCCTACCACTTCCCTCCGGGTCTGAGGGATCACCTACAAAACTACAGCTTCACATCAACCAATAAGGATTCTCACAGGTCAGAGTATGGGTAGCTATGAGAGACTACATTTGTGCACTAAAATGGGTAGAAATGGACAGCTCCACCTGGCCCCGTGCTCTGGACAGCCTGGGGCTCCTCCGGGCAGGTTGGAGGGAGGGAGGGGCTCAGGGCTCTGGCTAGCCTGGGAATCCTTTGGCCATGGGGGTGGGGGGTTGAACACAGGGTTCCTCTGGGGGAGAGGGGGTCTCGGGGCTTTGGCCACGGAGGGGCGCAGAGGGTCTCGGGACTCTAGCCGCGGAGGGGAGGAGGAGGTCTTGGGGCTCCGGCCACGGAGGGGGGCAAGGGGTCTCGTGGCTCTGGCCAAGGGGGCAGGGGGGCTCGGGGCTCTGGCCAAGGGGGAGGGGCACGCCGGTGCAAGGGGTAGAACCAGGGGGGCTCCACCCGCTGTCCATGACCAGCACAATTCCTGATGGTAAAACAACTATGAACTACTGTTCCCGCTTTGGAAAAGAATCTATCTCCAGAGTGGCCAGACAGTAGCCAAATGGGATAAAAAGGCTAAAAGAGCTTATGAACACTTTTACAACCGAGGTCACTCAGAGAACTGCCAGGTCTAGAAACTGGTGACTGTGTTCGTGTTAAATTGGATGGAGAAAAAGGATGGACAACTCCAATTGTCATAAAGAAAAGGAATTCAGCATCCAGGTCATACATGATCGGGATTGACAGTGGAGAGTTCAACAGAAACCACTGACATCTATAGTTTTTTTCCTCAGAAAGAACAATCAGCAGAGCAAACTGCAAATGCAGATGGAGAACAAGAATAATAATAATCAAGGATTCCAAACCGACACAGCCAGTCGTTGCAACTAATGGACAGCCAGATGACCAAGTTGTTACATGTTTGGGTTGTGTAACTTGAAAACCAATACAGTTCAGAGACACTTAACAGACTGATACGTACTGAACTTCAAAGACAGTATGATAGTTGTAAATATTGTAAATGGTAGGAATGTAGAACTTAAAAGGGGAGATGTCCAGCCAATAGGTGGCACTGTATGCAAAATATCTTATTTAAATGAACCTCAGCCAAACCTGGTGGAAATTAAAGGATATTATGACAAACACATCTGGTGTGTATAAACAAGCTCTGTAGCCGGTCCATATATAGTACAGAAGTACAGAACAATAACCATGTTTGACACATATCCCATGCCAAAGGTTGACAAATTGTTGGTGTGATTAGGGTCTGGAAAGTATATCTCAACTTTAGATCTGACCAAGGGCTACTGGTAGATCCCTTAACAAAGGGATCTGGAGAAACAATGGCCTTTGCAACACCTTTTGGCCTGTACCATTTCAAGACCATGCCCTTCAGCCTTCGTGGGGCCCTTGCCACCTTCCAGTGGCTGATGGACACAGTCCTGTGACCACACAGTCAGTATGCAGCAGCCTACATACACAATATAGTCGTTTACAGTTGTGAGTGGGAAAAACACTTCAAGCATATATTGGCAGTCCTATGGCCCTTGAGGAAGCCAGCCTTATTGCAAACCTGTCCAAGTGCCATTTGGGGTTTCCTTAGGGTGACCAGATGTCCCAAATACCCCCCACCCCCATCCCGATTTTTTACACTTTCTATCTGGTCACCCTAGGTTTCCTGAGGTAATGTACTTGGGATATACTGTCAGAAATGGAAAACTTAGACCTCTGATTGGGAAGGTCCAGGTCTTGAATGATTACCTTATTCTGTCAACCAAGAAACAAGTTAGGTGATTTTTGGGTTGCCAATTTTGGTTGGACATATTCCTTGAGGTTTCATCACATGACACAATCTTTAATTAAAGATTAATCTCTAATTACTGGAGACTCCAGGACAATCCTGGAGGGTTGGCAACACTAACTATAGATTCATATCCAGCTTCCCATGAGAGCAGCACTCTAGCTTCAAGAGGGTCACCTGGTCCGAGCTCTGTGACAAAGTCTTTGGGACCTTGAAAGACTTTTAAAGCAAACAACCAGCCCTCTTCCACCCTGACGTCACATGACAGTTCATACTCCACACACATGCTTCAGATGTGGGGGTAGGAGCAGTGTTGTCCCAAGACTTTGATGGGAGGAAAGCATCCAGTACCCTATATCAACCAGAAACCATTTCTATGAGGGAGGGCCTACTTGACTAAAGAGAAAGAGACCTTGGCAGTAAAGTGAGTCATAGAAGTGTTGTGATATTATTACCTACTGTGAAACCCCTTCCTCTTATAACTGATCATGCACCCCTCCACTGGCTAAATACCAGGAAAGACACCAACCCCTGGATTAGGAGATGGTATTTGGCCATGCAAACCTTATGCCATCCAGATAGCCCACAGACCAGGGAACAAACATCTGAACACAGGAGACAGCAAAGCCTGGACTCAGACACTCCAACACTGGGCTTAAGGATTTGTGTGTGCGTATGATGGCGTGGACAAACCCCACACTGGAGAGATAGGGGCTCAGGAACATCTCTAGGTCTGGGAAGCCCCGCCCCAGCAGGGCTGCTGGCATGTTCCAGTTGGAGGAAGGATTTAAAAGGGAATTTCTTCAGCACAGCTGTGAGGCAGGTAGAGAGAGACAGACCTGCATTCACTGTTGCAGAGGGACTAGGCCAGGAGGGTATCTCCTGCAGGAGGACTGCAACATGAAGCCAGGACTCCTAGCCTGCAGAGAACCTTGGTCCGGGTTGCCAAGGACAGCCGCCAGCCATAATGCACGCTGAGGAAGGACAGAGTGGTACTAAGAGAACCTGGGAAGTGTTATCTGGATTGCCGGTAGTGGACGCCTTCCTTACGGTGTTCAAGAGGGCCCCTGGGTTGGCACCCCATAGAGTGGGAAGGCCTAGGTTCCTCTACCCATACTGCTAGGTGGAGCTCCTGCCCCAGACAGAAACTGCTAGGCAGGAATTCACCCACTCAGACTGCCCCAAACAGCTTATAATCTAAATTGGCCAAGTGTCTGCCCAGCCAGTCCCAGCCCCCATACCTTAGCTCCTTGTCAGACAAGTCTCCTGCATCCTTCCATCCCACCCCCCACTGATTCCTAGTTCCAGTCTCCTTGACCTGTCAGTCACAGACTCCCTCCTTCCCCCGAGTTCCTTGACCAACCTGTGTTCCCCCACAGCCAACTGACTCCTCCGCCCCACACAAGTTCCCAGTCCGAGTCTCCTTGCCCTGCCCATCCCAACCTTCCCTCCTCCCTGGCTCCTAGTCCAGTCTCTTTGCCCAGCCAGTCTCAGTCACAGTTTATCTTCCCCACAGTCCCAGTCTCACAAGACTCCTTGTCCCAATCTACTCCTTTCCCTCTGCCCTGTCCAGCTTGGATCCCCTGTGTATTTTAATCATGTCTTCCTTCTCCATACTGCCTTGGTGTCAAGAGAGTGGTCACTGGCAGTACACGAGAGACAGGCTTCCTGCTTCCAGTTCCCGTGGCCAGCCCAACCCTCGTCTGGAGCTGGAGCAGCAGCCATTAGAGGGAGAGTCCTGCTTTGCCCTTGTAATCCTGGGCTGGAGACAGCATGCTCAGCTACTGTGCTCAGTCACTTTGTGGGGATGGTGCACATGGTGTCTGTTCACACACAGGAGCTGTGAGAGGCTCAAGAATGCTCACTGAGGACAAAATCTTCACAGATTTTAGTTGCTAAAATAAAAGAAATCTCTGTGATGGCATATATCACATTGGTAGATGTGCAGGTGAACGAGCCCCTGATGGT
>NW_020692381.1:0-3022 GCF_002925995.2 Terrapene triunguis
AGCCAAAGCAATCATTGAGCTGCTGCTACGAAAGGTAGTGACTCTGGGAAATGTGCAGGTCATAGTGGATGGCTTTGCTGTAATGGGATTCCCTAAGTGTGGTGGGGCGATAGATGGAACCCATATCCCTATCTTGGCACCGGAGCACCAGGGTACCCAGTACATAAACCACAAGGGGTACTTTTCAATGGTGCTGCAAGCACTTGTGGATCACAAGGGACATTTCACCAACATCAACGTGGGCTGGCCAGGAAGGGTTCATGACGCTCACGTCTTCAGGAACCCTACTCTGTTTAAACGGCTGCAGCAAGGGACTTACTTCCTGGACCAGAAAATAACGGTTGGGGATGTTGAAATGCCAATAGTTATCCTTGGGGACCCAGCCTACCCCTTAATGCCATGGCTCATGAAGCCATACACAGGCAGCCTGGACAGGAGTCAGGAGCTGTTCAACTACAGGCTGAGCAAGTGCAGAATGGTGGTAGAATGTGCATTTGGACGTTTAAAAGGTCGCTGGCGCTCGTTACTGACTCGGTCAGACTTCAGCCAAACCAATATCCCCATTGTTATTTCTGCTTGCTGTGTGCTCCACAATCTCTGAGAGAGTAAGGGGGAGACCTTTATGGTGGGGTGGGAGGCTGATGCAAATCGCCTGGCTGCTGATTATGCGCGGCCAGACACCAGGGCGATTAGAAGATCACACCAGGAAGCGCTGCGCATCAGAGAAGCTTTGAAAACCAGTTTAATGACTGGCCAGGCTACGGTGTGAAAGTTCTGTTTGTTGAAAACCCGCCCCCTTGATTGACTCATTCCCTGTAAGCAAACCACCCTCCCCCCCTTAAATCACACCTTGCTTTTAAAGGAAATAAAGTCACTATCATTTAAAAATCATGTATTCTTTATTAATTGATTATAAACATAGGGAGAGAACCGACAAGGTAACCCGGGTGGGGTTTGGGAGGAGGATAGGAGGGAAGTAAAAGGCCACTGAAAAAATTCAATATAATGACAGCCTTTTGGTTGGGCTGTCCACTGGGGTGGAGTGGGAGGGTGCACGGATCCTCCCCCCCGTGTTCTTACACGTCTGGGTGAGGCGGCGGCTATGGAACATGGTGAGGGGGGAGGGAGGTTATACAGCGGCTGCAGCGGCACTCTGTTATCCTGCTGCCATTCCTGAAGCTCCACCAGACGCCGGATCATGTCCGTTTGATCACGCAGCAGCCCCAGCGTTGCAGCCTGCCTCCTCTCATCTCGAGCGTCCCTCATGACCTCACGTTCACTGGCATCTTTCCTGTACTTAGATACCGTGTCCTTCCACTCATTCAAATGAGCTCTTTCATTGCGGGTGCATTCCATTATTTCCGAGAACATCTTGTCTCGCGTCCTCTTTCTCCGACGCCTTATCCGAGATAGCCTTCGGGACGGAGGAGGGAGGCTTGAAAAATTTGCAGCTGCTGGAGGAATGGAAAAAAGGAGAGAAGTTTTTAAAAAGATACATTTTACAAAACAATGCTTATACTCTTTCATGGTGAACAACACTATTCACATTACGTAGCAGATGTGATTTCAGTACAAGGTCGCATTTTCCATCTTAATATTGAGTACCTGTGGCTTTGGTGTTACAGATCACAGAGGCAGGTCCGGGCAACAGAATTCGGCTTGCATGCGGCCATGGTAAGCCATTGTCTTTCGGTTTCTGCGCTCTCCTTTCCCACATACCAAGCAAAGCCCGTTGAGTGCTGCGGTTTTCCTGTTAACCTTCAGCAGCAGAAAACAAACTAACAACCCCCCTATCCAATTCTCTGGGATGATCGCTTTATCCCTCCCCCCCACCACGTGGCTGGTATCAGGGAAGATCCCTGCTAGCCAAAGGCAAAAAGCTCAGCGCCAATTCCCCGTCCCCGGCTAACTGCAGGGAAGGATTTCTTTTCAGCCACAGGCAAACAGCCCAGTAGGAAGGGCCACCTCTGTCCCCTTAATTACGTTCCCGTATTTCAACCAGGTTACCATGAGCGATATCACTCTCCTGAGGATTACACAGCGAGATAAAGAACGGATGTTGCTTGAATGCCAGCAAACACCGGGACCATACGCTGCCAGGCTTTGTCATGCAATGATACCAGATTACTTGCTACTAGCATGGCGTGGTCAAGTGTCCTACCATGGAGGACGGAATAAGGCTTCACTGCCCAGAAACCTTCTGCAAAGGCTTTTGGAGTACCTCCAGGAGAGCTTCATGGAGATGTCCCTGGAGGATTTCCGCTCCATCCCCAGACACGTTAACAGACTTTTCCAGTAGCTGTACTGGCCGCGAATGCATGCCAAGTCCTCAGGGCAAATTAATCATTAAAAAATGCTTGCTTTTAAACCATGTTTTATATTTTAAAAGGTAAACTCACCTGAGGTCCCTTCCATGGGGTCGTGGTCTTGAGTACTGGCTTGGGAGGCTTGGGAGGGTACTTCAGTCAGGCTGAGAAAAAGATCCTGGCTGTTGGGGAGAACGGAGTGCTGTATGCTCTCCGCAAGTTCATCCTCCTCCTCCTCCTCTTCCCCGTCTGCAGAATCCTCAGGTGTGGCTGATGAGACTACCCCCGCCTCGGAATCCACGGTCAAAGGTGGGGTAGTGGTGGCGGCCCCCCCTAGAATTGCATGCAGCTCAGCGTAGAAGCGGCATGTCTGCGGCTCTGACCCGAAGCGACCATTTGCCTCCTTTGTTTTCTGATAGGCTTGTCTGAGCTCCTTGACTTTCAAGCGGCACTTCTCTGAGTCCCTATTGTGGCCTCTCTCCATCATGCCCTTGGAAATTTTTTCAAAAGTTTTGGCATTTCGTCTTTTGGAACGAAGTTCTGCTAGCACTGAATCCTCTCCCCATACAGCGATCAGATCCAGTACCTCCCGTACGGTCCATGCTGGTGCTCTTTTTCGATTATCGGCCTGCATGGTTACCTGTGCTGATGAGCTCTCTGTGGTCACCTGTGCTCTCCTGTGCTGGGCAAACAGGAAATGAAATTCAAATGTTCGC
>NW_020692382.1:0-1661 GCF_002925995.2 Terrapene triunguis
AGGCCTGGTCTACACTAGGCTTTTATGTCGACTTTAGCGCCGTTATATCGAATTAACCCTGCACCCGTCCACACCAGGAAGCCATTTAGTTCGACATAAAGCTCTCTTTAAATCGATTTCTGTAATCCTCCCCAACGAGAGGAGTAGCGCTAAATTCGACATGGCCATATCGAATTAGGCTAGGTGTGGATGGAAATCGACGGTAATAGCTCCGGGAGCTATCCCACAGTGCACCACTCTGTTGACGCTCTGGACAGCAGTCAGAGCTCGGATGCTCTGACCAGCCACACCCCCGGGAAAATTTGAATTCATTTTCATTTTCCTGTCTGGGCAGTTTGAATCTCAGTTCCTCTTTGGACATCGAGGGGAGCTCAGCAGCAGTGGCAACTATGCAGAGCTCTCCAGCAGAGATGGCCGTGCAATCTAATAGAAAGAGGGCCCCAGCATGGACTGATCGGGAAGTCTTGGATCTCATCGCAGTGTGGGGCGATGAGTCCGTGCTTTCAGAGCTGCGCTCCAAAAGAAGGAATGCTAAGATCTACGAGAAGATCTCCAAAGCCATGGCAGAGAGAGGCTACAGCCGGGATGCAACGCAGTGCCGCGTGAAAATCAAGGAGCTGAGACAAGGCTACCAAAAAACCAAAGAGGCTAACGGACGCTCCGGATCCCAGCCCCACACATCCCGTTTCTACGAGGCACTGCATTCCATCCTGGGAGCGGCCGCCACCACTACCCCACCCCTGACCGTGGACTCCGAGGATGGGATCATGTCCGCGGCCGGTTCCTCGTCGGACATGACAGCGGACGGGGAAGATGAAGAAGGAGATGAGGAGGACGAGGCAGTCGACAGCGCTGGCACCGCTGATTTCCCCGACAGCCAGGAGCTCTTCATCACCCTTACCGAGATCCCGTACCAACCGTCCCCATCCCTTACCCCGGACACAGAATCAGGGGAAGGATCAAGCAGTAAGTGCTGTAAACATGTAAACATTTATTTAAAACAGAACGGTAATATTTATACTATTAACAATGTACATTTATAAAAGTTCTGTAAACTAGTAAAAAAATAATCAGGTACAAAACAGGAATATTTACAAAGGTAACAAATGGGTTTTCATGATTTCTCTGTCTTGGCCTCTTCTCAATTTAGTCCCAAGTGTTTTAAAAAATTTTCACAATGTCCGTTACTCCATGATTCCCAGGCCCAAGACGCTCCACTCCATAGTCCCAGTGCACCTACGCGAAAATCCGGTCAATGTGGCCGGGGATCGACGAGAAATCCTCGTAGGAGAACTCCTCGTAGGTCTCGTGGAGGTAGAGCTCAAGCCTGTTGATCAGGTTCCGGGGTAGGGCGATCTTAGTGGGCCCTCCGTGGTAGCAGACATGTCCCCTCCACGCCACAATCAAGTACTCCGGGATCATCGCACGACATAGCATGGCGGCATATGGCCCCGGTTTCTGCATGCTTTCCCGCAGCATGCGTTCTCTCTGGGTGTCCGGGATCCTCAGGAGGGTGATGTCACTCATGACGCCCTGCTTTGAATTAGGGAGGGGAATGTTAGTATTGGGACTGCTTTACAGCCACGCGGTGGAGGGAGAGGGGCAGCATACAGGGATCTTTCCCTGGGACAGCCGCGAGGGGGTGGGACAGGGGCAGAGTT
>NW_020692383.1:0-1039 GCF_002925995.2 Terrapene triunguis
TTTGACTTTGGAACCGGCCACTTTTGGATAGCATCCACTTTGGCCTGAAGGGGATTTATAGTTCCTTGACCCACCTGGTGCCCCAGGTACGTCACTCTGTTTTGGCCTATTTGACACTTTTTAGCCTTAACAGTTAGTCCTGCCTGCCGGATGCGCTCGAAGACTTTTTCCAGGTGCTCCAGGTGTTCTGTCCATGAATCCGAAAAAATGGCCACATCATCGAGGTAGGCAACTGCAGATCCTCCCAATCCCGCTAGGAGACCATCTACAAGTCTTTGGAAGGTGGCGGGTGCATTTCGCAACCCGAAAGGGAGTACATTGAATTCATACACCCCTGCCTGGGTGACGAAGGCGGACCTTTCGTTAGCGGGTTCATCTAGTGGTACTTGCCAGTACCCTTTGGTTAAGTCTAAAGTAGAGATGAATTGGGCATGTCCCAATTTCTCCAATAGCTCATCTGTGCGTGGCATTGGATAGTTGTCAGGATGAGTTACAGCATTTAGCTTACGGTAGTCCACGCAAAAGCATATTTCCCCATCTGGTTTGGGAACTAGAACCACTGGAGATGCCCATTCACTGTTAGAGGGCAGATTATACCCATCTGTAGCATGTCCTGGATCTCCCTTTGTATAGCAGTTTGGGCATGAAGTGACTCCCGGTAGGGTGGGGTTCTGATTGGGTGAGCATTACCTGTGTCAATGGAGTGGTATGCCCGTTCGGTCCGTCCTGGAGTGGCTGAGAAAATTGGTGCAACGCTTGTGCACAGCTCCTTGATCTGCTGTCGCTGCAGACGTCCAAGGGTCGTGGAGAGGTTCACCTCTTCCACACCACCATCACTTTTTCCTTCGTAGTAGACACCTTCGGGCCACTCCGTGTCATCTGTTTCCTGGGCTGTAAACTGGCAAATGTTTAATTCTCTGGAATAAAAGGGCTTAAGAGAATTAACATGGTATACCTTAGGCTTTATGTTGGAGGTGGGGGAGGCTATGAGATAGTTAACAGCTCCTAGGCGCTCCTGGACCGTGAATGGTCCTTCCCA
>NW_020692384.1:0-4720 GCF_002925995.2 Terrapene triunguis
GGTGGCATAGCGGTGGAGATCGTTTAAACCCAAAAGCCAGTAAGAGATTTTTTTTTCCTTCTAGCTGCTTGGAGAGCAGAGCTGAAGGTAGATGCATATCTTATCTCTCCTTGCCTGAAGGCAGAGGTGTTAAGTTTTTTTAACAAGGGGCTTTGTTAAGAGAAGGGTTCAATCAGTGAGCAAACTTTGAACTGGTAAAGGCAATTTACAAGTTGAATTGTTTTTTTTTCTTTTTACATCCTCGGGAGTAGCTTGTTAGAAAGTCTCTGTTAACTCAGCAGCAGCCAGAGCTAAGTACATCCCAGTTTCAGTCAACTGCAGAGGGGGTGACCCAGCACAGGAAAACCAGGAAAATGACTACCAAAGAAGAAAAAGCTAAAGAGGAGGCCCACAAGAGAGCTATGGAGCTGAAAGAAAAAGAGATAGAGCTGAGAGACAGAGAAGAGAAAGCCAAAGAGGGGGCCCACAAGAGAGAGATGGAGCTGGAGAAAGCCAAAGAGGGGGCCCACAAGAGAGAGATGGAGCTGAGAGACAGAGAAGAGAAAGCCAAAGAGGAGGCCCACAAGAGAGAAATGGAGCTGGAAAAAGCCAAACAGGAGGCCCATGAAAGAGAAGAAAAAGCCAAACAGGAGGCCCATGAAAGAGAAGAAAAAGCCAAACAGGAGGCCCATAAAAGAGAGATGGAGCTGAAAGAAAAAGAGATGGAACTGGAAGCAGCAAGGACTAGGCAGGATGCATCAGACCATCCTAACAACTCCTCTCCAGGTACCACTTCCCATCCCAGGAAATTCCCCACCTACAAGGCAGGCGATGATACTGAGGCCTTCTTAGAAAATTTTGAAAGGGCCTGCCTTGGATACAGCATCCCTCTAACCCAGTACATGGTAGAGCTGAGGCCGCAGCTCAGTGGACCCTTAGCAGAGGTGGCGGCTGAAATGCCTAAGGAACACATGAACAGTTATGAACTTTTTAAAAACAAGGCCAGACTCAGAATGGGGCTAACACCCGAGCATGCCCGTCGGCGGTTCAGAGCCCTAAGGTGGAAACCAGATGTGTCATTTACCCGGCATGCCTACCACATTGACAAAAATTGTGATGCCTGGGTATCAGGAGCAAATGTTAAATCTCTGGAAGATCTGCTTTCCCTAGTAAAAATGGAGCAGTTTTTAGAGGGTGTTCCTGAGGAAATAGAAAGGTACATCCTAGATAGGAAGCCCAAAACTGTAACCGAGGCGGGGGAGATTGGAGCCAAATGGGTGGAGGTGACAGAAAAGAAAAAAGCTAGTAGCAGTTGGAGCGAATATCAGAAGGGGCAAGCCGAAACAAAACCTTATCACCGGGGACAACCCAAGGCCCCACCCACATCCCAAGGGAAACCCCAGACGCACCCCACCCCACCAGTCTCCACCAACCAACATCGCCCCGGTGATACCTTAGCAGGGCGATGTTTTAAATGTAATGAACTGGGGCATATAAAGGCTCACTGCCCCAAGAACCCCAACCGATTACAGTTCATTACACCCCAGTCACACCGAAGATCCCCAGACCCAGATGCCTCTCTCATACCCTCGGAGCGAAGGGAAACCTTGAGAGTGGGCGGAAAGAAGGTTATCGCTTGGAGGGATACTGGGGCACAAGTGTCAACTATCCACCAATCCCTAGTGGACCCCAAACTCATCAACCCGGAGGCTACAGTGACAATTCAACCCTTCGTGTCACAGTCTGTAACCTTGCCTACAGCCCAGTTGCATGTCCAGTACAAGGGCTGGGCAGGAATGTGGACTTTTGCAGTCTATGACAATTATCCCATCCCCATGCTGCTGGGGGAAGACTTGGCCAACCATGTGAAGCTAGCCAAGAGGGTGGGAATAGTCACCCGCAGCCAGACTAAGCAAGCTTTCACCCCCATCCCTGTTCCTGAGCCGTCCACCAGAGCCCCGTCTGTGTTACCGGAGACCCAAACACAGGTGGTGGAACCGGATCCCCTGCCAACGACTGCAACAGCCGTAATGGATCCAATCCCAGAGACCCAGCCAAAGCCAGTCCCAGAACCGGAACTGGCAACGCAACCAGCACCAGAACCATTGCCAGCACTGAGTCCAGCGCTTGCAACCCCGTCTACAACTCCAATGCCAGAGGGCACCAGCGAGCCTGAACTGGCGGAAGCAGCAGATAACCCTACCCAAGAGGCTCAGCCAGAGCCAGAAATACCACATAGTGCACCAGCGGACAGCGGTTCACAGTCAATGGAAACAGCCCCAGCACCTGCATCGCTTCCAGAGGGACCAAGCCCCAGTCCACAGTCCAAGGAGGAACTGATGTCTCCAGCACCAAGGGAACAGTTCCAGGTCGAGCAGGAAGCAGATGACAGCCTTCAGAAAGCTTGGGCGGCTGCGCGGAGCACCCCACCGCCTCTCAGCTCTTCTAACCGATCCCGGTTTGTTGTAGAACAAGGACTTTTATACAAGGAGACTCTTTCTGGTGGGCACCAGGAAGACTGGCATCCTCAAAGACAGTTGGTAGTTCCCACTAAGTATCGGGTAAAGCTCTTGAGCTTAGCCCATGATCATCCCAGTGGCCATTCTGGGGTGAACAGAACCAAAGACCGGTTGGGGAAGTCCTTCCACTGGGAGGGAATGGGCAAGGACGTTGCTAATTATGTCCGGTCTTGTGAGGTGTGCCAACGAGTGGGAAAGCCCCAAGACCAGGTTAAAGCCCCTCTCCAGCCACTACCCATAATTGAGGTCCCATTTCAGCGAGTAGCTGTGGATATTCTGGGTCCTTTCCCAAAGAAGACACCCAGAGGAAAGCAGTACGTACTGACTTTCATGGATTTTGCTACCCGATGGCCGGAAGCTGTACCCTTAAGCAACACCAAGACTAAAAGTGTGTGCCAGGCATTAGCAGACATTTTTGCCAGGGTAGGTTGGCCCTCCGACATCCTTACAGATTCGGGAACTAATTTCCTGGCAGGGAACATGAAAAACCTGTGGGAAGCTCATGGGGTGAATCACTTGGTTGCCACCCCTCATCACCATCAAACCAATGGTCTGGTGGAGAGGTTTAATGGAACTTTGGGGGCCATGATACGTAAATTCATAAATGAACACTCCAATGATTGGGACCTAGTGTTGCAGCAGTTGCTTTTTGCCTACAGGGCTGTACCACATCCCAGTTTAGGGTTTTCACCATTTGAACTTGTGTATGGCCGCGAGGTTAAGGGGCCATTACAGTTGGTGAAGCAGCAATGGGAAGGGTTTACGCCTTCTCCAGGAACTAACATTCTAGACTTTGTAAGCAACCTACAAAACACCCTCCGACACTCTTTAGCCCTTGCTAAAGAAAACCTAAAGGATGCTCAGGAAGAGCAAAAGGCCTGGTATGATAAACATTCCAGAGAACGGTCCTTCAAAGTAGGAGACCAAGTCATGGTCTTAAAGGCGCTCCAGGCCCATAAAATGGAAGCGTCTTGGGAAGGACCATTCACGGTCCAGGAGCGCCTAGGAGCTGTTAACTATCTCATAGCCTCCCCCACCTCCAGCATAAAGCCTAAGATATACCATGTTAATTCTCTTAAGCCCTTTTATTCCAGAGAATTAAACGTTTGCCAGTTTACAGCCCAGGAAACAGATGACGTGGAGTGGCCTGCAGGTGTCTACTACGAAGGAAAAAGGAATGGTGGCGTGGAAGAGGTGAACCTCTCCACGACCCTGGGACGTCTGCAGCGACAGCAGATCAAGGAGCTGTGCACAAGCTTTGCACCGATTTTCTCAGCCACTCCAGGACGGACCGAACGGGCATACCACTCCATTGACACAGGTAATGCTCACCCAATTAGAACCCCACCCTACCGGGAGTCACCTCATGCCCAAGCGGCTATACAAAGGGAGATCCAGGACATGCTACAGATGGGTATAATCCGCCCCTCTAACAGTGCATGGGCATCTCCAGTGGTTCTAGTTCCCAAACCAGATGGGGAAATACGCTTTTGCGTGGACTACCGTAAGCTAAATGCTGTAACTCGTCCTGACAACTATCCAATGCCACGCACAGATGAGCTATTGGAAAAATTGGGACATGCCCAATTCATCTCTACTTTAGACTTAACCAAAGGGTACTGGCAAGTACCACTAGATGAACCCGCTAAGGAAAGGTCCGCCTTCGTCACCCAGGCAGGGGTGTATGAATTCAATGTACTCCCTTTCGGGTTGCGAAATGCACCCGCCACCTTCCAAAGACTTGTAGATGGTCTCCTAGCGGGATTGGGAGAATCTGCAGTTGCCTACCTCGATGATGTGGCCATTTTTTCTGATTCATGGACAGAACACCTGGAGCACCTGGAAAAAGTCTTCGAGCGCATCCGACAGGCAGGACTAACTGTTAAGGCTAAAAAGTGTCAAATAGGCCAAAACAGAGTGACGTACCTGGGGCACCAGGTGGGTCAAGGAACTATAAATCCCCTACAGGCCAAAGTGGATGCTATCCAAAAGTGGCCGGTTCCAAAGTCAAAGAAACAGGTCCAATCCTTCTTAGGCTTGGCCGGATATTATAGGCGATTTGTACCACACTACAGCCAAATCGCCGCCCCGCTGACAGACCTAACCAGAAAGAAACAGCCAAATGCAGTTCAGTGGACTGATAAGTGTCAAAAGGCCTTTAACCAGCTTAAGGCAACACTCATGTCTGACCCTGTGCTAAGGGCCCCAGACTTTGACAAACC
>NW_020692384.1:4820-5753 GCF_002925995.2 Terrapene triunguis
AAGAAACAGGTCCAATCCTTCTTAGGCTTGGCCGGATATTATAGGCGATTTGTACCACACTACAGCCAAATCGCCGCCCCGCTGACAGACCTAACCAGAAAGAAACAGCCAAATGCAGTTCAGTGGACTGATGAGTGTCAAGAGGCCTTAACCAGCTTAAGGCAACACTCATGTCTGACCCTGTGCTAAGGGCCCCAGACTTTGACAAACCGTTCCTAGTAACCACAGATGCGTCCGAGCGAGGCGTGGGAGCAGTTTTAATGCAGGAAGGACCGGAACAAGAATTCCATCCTGTCGTGTTTCTCAGCAAGAAACTGTCTGAGAGGGAAAGCCACTGGTCAATCAGCGAAAAGGAATGCTACGCCATTGTGTACGCGCTGGAAAAGCTACGCCCATATGTTTGGGGACGGCGTTTCCAACTACAAACAGACCATGCTGCGCTACAGTGGCTTCATACCGCCAAGGGAAATAACAAAAAACTTCTTCGGTGGAGTTTAGCTCTCCAAGATTTTGATTTTGAAATACAACACATTTCGGGAGCTTCTAACAAAGTGGCTGATGCACTCTCCCGGGAAAGTTTCCCAGAGTTAACTGGTTAACAATTGTTCTTGGAATGAAACATATTGTTAGTTTTTATATAATCAGTAGTATGTCTAAAGATACATGTGTCTTATCAACTCTGTTTTCTCCTAGAACTCCAGGAAGAAATCACAGCCAGTGTGGAACCGAACGTCCAACACTATCTGTGATTTGGGGGGCGTGTCATAACTATAAAGGGAAGGGTAACAGCTCTCTGTGTACAGAGACTCCAAATCCTTTTACCTGTAAAGGGTTAAGAGGCTTGGGTAACCTGGCTGACACCTGACCCGAAGGACCAATAAGGGGGCAAGATACTTTCAAATCTTGGGGGGGGAAAGGCTTTTGTGTGTGCTC
>NW_020692385.1:0-3991 GCF_002925995.2 Terrapene triunguis
ACTGATAGCAGGAACTAATGACAACATTTAACTGTCCAGTTTTTCTGACCCAAGTTTTCTACCATTTACATAGTATATATTTAATAGCACTAAGGCCTGGTCTACACTACGAGTTTAGGTCGACTTTAGCCGCGTTAAATCGACTTAAGCCTGGACACGTTTACACTACGAAGCCCTTTCTGTCGACTTAAAGGGCCCTTTAAACCGGTTTCCTAACACCACCTCGACAAGGGGATTAGCGATAAAATCGGCCTTAGGGGGTCGGAATTGGGTTAGTGTGGACGGAATTCGACATTACTGGCCTCCGGGAGCTATCCCACAGTGCTTCATTGTGACCGCTCTGGACAGCACTCTCATCTCAGATGCACTGGCCAGGTAGACAGGAAAAGCCCCGCGAACGTTTGAATTTCATTTCCTGTTTGCTCAGCGTGGAGAGCACAGGTGACCATGCAGAGCCCATCAGCACAGGTAACCATGATGGAGTCCCAGTCCCAGGATCGCAGAAGAGCTCCAGCCTGGACCGAACGGGAGGTACAGGATCTGATCGCCATCTGGGGAGATGAAGCAGTGCTCGCCGAACTCCGAAACAGTAAAAGAAACGGCAAAACATTAGAAAAGATCTCCAAGGCCATGAAGGACAGAGGCCATAACAGGGACGCGCGGCAGTGCCGCGTGAAAATTAAGGAGCTAAGGCAAGCCTACCACAAAGTCAGAGACCCAAACGGAAGGTCCGGGGCAGAGCCGCAAACATGCCGCTACTACGCGGAGCTGCATGCCATTCTAGGGCGTGCAGCCACCACTAGCCCAAGCGTGTTCTATGAGTCCCTCTCTGCAAACGGGGAAGCGGGTTCGGCGGACGAGGAAGATGAGGATGGAGAGAACATAGATAGCTCACAGCAGCAAGGAAGCGGAGAAACCAGTTACCCCAACAGCCAGGATATGTTTGTCACCCTGGACCTGGAAACAGTAACCCCCGAACTGACCCAAGACCCTGAGGGCACACAGGGGACCTCTGGTGAGTGTACCTTTGTAAATATTACACATGGTTTAAAAGCAAGCATGTTTAATGATTAATTTGCCCTGGCAATCGCGGCCAGTACAGCTACTGGAAAAGTCTGTTAACGTGTATGGGGATGGAGCGGAAATCCTCCAGGGACATCTCCAGAAAGCTCTCCTTCATGTACTCCCAAAGCCTTTGCAAAAGGTTTCTGGGGAGGGCTGCCTTATCCCGTCCGCCATGGTAGGAGACTTTACCACGCCAGGCCAGTAGCACGTAGTCTGGAATCATTGCATAACAAAGCATGGCAGCGTATGGTCCCGGTGTTTGCTGGCATGCAGACAACATCCATTCCTTATCTCTCTTTGTTATCCTCAGGAGAGTGATATCATTCACGGTCACCTGGTTGAAATAGGGCAATTTTATTAAGGGGACATTCAGAGGTGCCCGTTCCTGCTCTGCTGAACAGAAATATTCCCCGCTGTTAGCCACACGGTGGGGGGGAGGGGTGAAGTGATGATCCCAGAGAATTGGGTGTGTGGGGGAGGGGAGTTAGTCTCTGTTGTAGGGGTTTCTAAGGCCTGGTCCACACTAACCCCCCACTTCGGACTAAGGTACGTTAATAACGTAGCTGAATTCGAAGTACCTTAGTCCGAACTTACCGCGGGTCCAGACGCGGCAGGCAGGCTCCCCTGTCGATGCCGCGTACTCCTCTCGCCGAGCTGGAGTACCGGCGTCGATGGCAAGCACTTCCGGGATCGATCCGGGATCGATTTATCGCGTCTAGACAAGACACAATAAATCGATCCCAGAAGATCGATTGCCTGCCGCCGAACCAGGAAGTAAGTGTAGACATACCCTAAATTTGCCCCAAGCCTGCTTCTGGCTCTGCACTACTAAATAGTGTGCAATTTTCAAAGAACAGGCTAGAGACCCACTGTTTATCGTGTGTAACATGAGTGGCCTGTTAGCAACCCCCCTGCAGTATTAGGAGTATTCCCATCATTTGTGCATGTTTCTCAGAACTTTCAAGAAAGCTATGCGTGTGCATTCAGTGAACAAATAACAAAAGGCAAGAGATGGCCACTGGGGCCTACTGATAGCGTCCTTGTTTATGTATAAATACTATATCTCTATTTTTTTAGGCAGGGATCCTTTTTGACTTGGAACCATCAAGTCAGGCATATTGCTCCTTATGTAACCACACATTCCTATGTGATATATGCCATGATGTGCCAGGAATGCCCCTCTGCCATGTACATTGGCCAAACCGGACAGTTTCTACGTAAAAGAATAAATGGACACAAATCAGACGTCAAGAATTATAACATTCAAAAACCAGTTGGAGAACACTTCAATCTCCCTGGCCACTCGATTACAGACCTAAAAGTCGCAATATTACAACAAAAAAACTTCAAAAACAGACTCCAATGAGAGACTGCTGAATTGGAATTAATTTGCAAGTCGGACACCATTAAATTAGGCTTGAATAAAGACTGGGAGTGGATGGGCCATTACACAAAGTAAAACTATTTCCCCATGCTTATTTCTCCCCCCCTCCCCCCACAGTTCCTCATATCTCCTTGTCAATGGCTGGAAATGGGCCATTTTCATTACCACTACAAACAGTTCTTTTTCTCTCCTGCTGATAAAAGCTCACCTTAACTGATCACTCTCCTTATAGTGTGTATGGTAACATGAAAGAATGGGTGTTCTCTGTGTGTATATATATTTTCCTACTGTATTTTCCACTACATGCATCTGATGAAGTGGGCTGTAGCGCAGGAAAACTTATGCTCAAATAAATTTGTTAGTCTCTAAGGTGCCACAAGTACTCCTGTTCTTATTCCTATCCCTGTCAACCCTCCTGCATTCCCTTTAGTTTGTTACACCCACTTCCATTAGACTGTAAGCTCTTTGTATGTTTGTACAGCTCCTAGCAAAATAGAGCCCTGATCCTGATTGGGGTCACTTGGTGCCATTGGACCACAGATATAATAATAACATCAGCAACAACAAACACGACTATGATATTTGATATTGCCATACCAACAGTCAGAAACATCAAAAAGAAACAGGAAGAGAAGAGGGTGACGTATGAAGAACTCTGCCACGAAGTGGATTGATTGTGGAAAACTAGAACAAAGACAATCCCAGTGATTATTGGAGCACTTGGAGTGATCCTTACGGGTATGGATAAGCAGCTCAAGAACACGTTAGGAGTGCAAGACATCATGATCAGTGACCTCCAGAAGACAGCAGTGCTCTTAGGTACTGTGAGACATTTAAGAGAAGTCAAAGGAAAATAAGTGCATTTGAGCACCTAAAAATGCAGGAATTTTGTGGAGGGTTTAACGAAACTCCTGGCTACCCAAACCTACAGTCGGTTTGTGGTTGGGGTTTGTTGGTGACTTGGGGATAAATTTCAGTAGCTTTCCCCTTTTTATGCTTCAATATCTTGTATGTTGTGAAGGCTATTTGTTGTAATACTGAGAGATAATAATGAACAACATGGTTTTGGGTTCAGGAAATGTCTGGTAAGAACTATTTCCACACACAACTCACGTTAATGTGTCTAATGTTAGCAACACTGTAGGGAACCTGACAAAATAAATTATCTTTATTTATTTCCAAGTTTTCCTAAAGTTACCCTGGTGAGAGGTGAAAAAAAAGAAATCTGATATTAATTATTATTTAGCATGAGATTCAGAAATGCTCTGTTTCACAGACAGCAGGGACACACGTGAATTGTGTCTGAAGGGCAAAAACTCTAACAGATCTAAAGGGAAAGCAAAACTCTCTGCAGGTTCACAAGCTCTTCGGACATTGTATTTCTCTCCAGTAAAGAGTTGTCTACTTCCTTTAGTCATGTTAACAATGTTGACTTCAATACTTGTGCCTCTAACCTGTTGTCTGTCTAATTGACGTGTAACCCTTCTGCCCATCTAGTTGGCAGCAACAAGGGCCGGGTTCTGTATCTAGGGGTTCCGTTTC
>NW_020692386.1:0-4681 GCF_002925995.2 Terrapene triunguis
GTACACAGAGAGCTGTTACCCTTCCCTTCATAGTTATGACACGCCCCTCAAATCACAGATAGTGTTGGACGTTCGGTTCCACACTGGCTGTGATTTCTTCCTGGAGTTCTAGGAGAAAACAGAGTTAATAAGACACATGTACCTTTAGACATACTACTGATTATATAAAAACTAACAATATGTTTCATTCCAAGAACAATTGTTAACCAGTTAACTCTGGGAAACTTTCCCGGGAGAGTGCATCAGCCACTTTGTTAGAAGCTCCCGAAATGTGTTGTATTTCAAAATCAAAATCTTGGAGAGCTAAACTCCACCGAAGAAGTTTTTTGTTATTTCCCTTGGCGGTATGAAGCCACTGTAGCGCAGCATGGTCTGTTTGTAGTTGGAAACGCCGTCCCCAAACATATGGGCGTAGCTTTTCCAGCGCGTACACAATGGCGTAGCATTCCTTTTCGCTGATTGACCAGTGACTTTCCCTCTCAGACAGTTTTTTGCTGAGAAACACGACAGGATGGAATTCTTGATCCGGTCCTTCCTGCATTAAAACTGCTCCCACGCCTCGCTCGGAAGCATCTGTGGTTACTAGGAACGGTTTGTCAAAGTCTGGGGCCCTTAGCACAGGGTCAGACATGAGTGTTGCCTTAAGCTGGTTAAAGGCCTTTTGACACTTATCAGTCCACTGAACTGCATTTGGCTGTTTCTTTCTGGTTAGGTCTGTCAGCGGGGCGGCGATTTGGCTGTAGTGTGGTACAAATCGCCTATAATATCCGGCCAAGCCTAAGAAGGATTGGACCTGTTTCTTTGACTTTGGAACCGGCCACTTTTGGATAGCATCCACTTTGGCCTGTAGGGGATTTATAGTTCCTTGACCCACCTGGTGCCCCAGGTACGTCACTCTGTTTTGGCCTATTTGACACTTTTTAGCCTTAACAGTTAGTCCTGCCTGCCGGATGCGCTCGAAGACTTTTTCCAGGTGCTCCAGGTGTTCTGTCCATGAATCAGAAAAAATGGCCACATCATCGAGGTAGGCAACTGCAGATTCTCCCAATCCCGCTAAGAGACCATCTACAAGTCTTTGGAAGGTGGCGGGTGCATTTCGCAACCCGAAAGGGAGTACATTGAATTCATACACCCCTGCCTGGGTGACAAAGGCGGACCTTTCCTTAGCGGGTTCATCTAGTGGTACTTGCCAGTACCCTTTGGTTAAGTCTAAAGTAGAGATGAATTGGGCATGTCCCAATTTTTCCAATAGCTCATCTGTGCGTGGCATTGGATAGTTGTCAGGACGAGTTACAGCATTTAGCTTACGGTAGTCCACGCAAAAGCGTATTTCCCCATCTGGTTTGGGAACTAGAACCACTGGAGATGCCCATGCACTGTTAGAGGGGCGGATTATACCCATCTGTAGCATGTCCTGGATCTCCCTTTGTATAGCCGCTTGGGCATGAGGTGACTCCCGGTAGGGTGGGGTTCTAATTGGGTGAGCATTACCTGTGTCAATGGAGTGGTATGCCCGTTCGGTCCGTCCTGGAGTGGCTGAGAAAATCGGTGCAAAGCTTGTGCACAGCTCCTTGATCTGCTGTCGCTGCAGACGTCCCAGGGTCGTGGAGAGGTTCACCTCTTCCACGCCACCATTCCTTGTTCCTTCGTAGTAGACACCTGCAGGCCACTCCGCGTCATCTGTTTCCTGGGCTGTAAACTGGCAAACGTTAAATCCTCTGGAATAAAAGGGCTTAAGAGAATTAACATGGTATACCTTAGGCTTTATGTTGGAGGTGGGGGAGGCTATGAGATAGTTAACAGCTCCTAGGCGCTCCTGGACCGTGAATGGTCCTTCCCACGACGCTTCCATTTTATGGGCCTGGAGCGCCTTTAAGACCATGACTTGGTCTCCTACTTTGAAGGACCGTTCTCTGGAATGTTTATCATACCAGGCCTTTTGCTCTTCCTGAGCATCCTTTAGGTTTTCTTTAGCAAGGGCTAAAGAGTGTCGGAGGGTGTTTTGTAGGTTGCTTACAAAGTCTAGAATGTTAGTTCCTGGAGAAGGCGTAAACCCCTCCCATTGCTGCTTCACCAACTGTAATGGCCCCTTAACCTCGCGGCCATACACAAGTTCAAATGGTGAAAACCCTAAACTGGGATGTGGTACAGCCCTGTAGGCAAAAAGCAACTGCTGCAACACTAGGTCCCAATCATTGGAGTGTTCATTTATGAATTTACGTATCATGGCCCCCAAAGTTCCATTAAACCTCTCCACCAGACCATTGGTTTGATGGTGATGAGGGGTGGCAACCAAGTGATTCACCCCATGAGCTTCCCACAGGTTTTTCATGTTCCCTGCCAGGAAATTAGTTCCCGAATCTGTAAGGATGTCGGAGGGCCAACCTACCCTGGCAAAAATGTCTGCTAATGCCTGGCACACACTTTTAGTCTTGGTGTTGCTTAAGGGTACAGCTTCCGGCCATCGGGTAGCAAAATCCATGAAAGTCAGTACGTACTGCTTTCCTCTGGGTGTCTTCTTTGGGAAAGGACCCAGAATATCCACAGCTACTCGCTGAAATGGGACCTCAATTATGGGTAGTGGCTGGAGAGGGGCTTTAACCTGGTCTTGGGGCTTTCCCACTCGTTGGCACACCTCACAAGACCGGACATAATTAGCAACGTCCTTGCCCATTCCCTCCCAGTGGAAGGACTTCCCCAACCGGTCTTTGGTTCTGTTCACCCCAGAATGGCCACTGGGATGATCATGGGCTAAGCTCAAGAGCTTTACCCGATACTTAGTGGGAACCACCAACTGTCTTTGAGGATGCCAGTCTTCCTGGTGCCCACCAGAAAGAGTTTCCTTGTATAAAAGTCCTTGTTCTACAACAAACCGGGATCGGTTAGAAGAGCTGAGAGGCGGTGGGGTGCTCCGTGCCGCCGCCCAAGCTTTCTGAAGGCTGTCATCTGCTTCCTGCTCGGCCTGGAACTGTTCCCTTGATGCTGGAGACATCAGTTCCTCCTTGGACTGTGGACTGGGGCTTGGTCCCTCTGGAAGCGATGCAGGTGCTGGGACTGTTTCCATTGACTGTGAACCGCTGTCCGCTGGTGCACTATGTGGTATCTCAGGCTCTGGCTGAGCCTCTTGGGTAGGGTTATCTGCTGCTTCCGCCAGTTCAGGCTCGCTGGTGCCCTCTGGCATTGGAGTTGTAGACGGGTTTGCAAGCGCTGGACTCCGTGCCGGCAATGGTTCTGGTGCTGGTTGCGTTGCCAGTTCCGGTTCCGGGACTGGCTTTGGCTGGGTCTCTGGGATTGGATCCACTACGGCTGTTGCAGTCTTTGGCAGGGGATCCGGTTCCACCACCTGTGTTTGGGTCTCCGGTAACACCGACGGGGCTCTGGTGGACGGCTCAGGAACAGGGATGGGGGTGAAAGCTTGCTTAGCCTGGCTGTGGGTGACTATTCCCACCCTCTTGGCTAGCTTCACATGGTTGGCCAAGTCTTCCCCCAGCAGCATGGGGATGGGATAATTGTCATATACTGCAAAAGTCCACATTCCTGCCCAGCCCTTGTACTGGACATGCAACTGGGCTGTAGGCAAGGTTACAGACTGTGACACGAAGGGTTGAATTGTCACTGTAGCCTCCGGGTTGATGAGTTTGGGGTCCACTAGGGATTGGTGGATAGTTGACACTTGTGCCCCAGTATCCCTCCAAGCGATAACCTTCTTACCGCCCACTCTCAAGGTTTCCCTTCGCTCCGAGGGTATGAGAGAGGCATCTGGGTCTGGGGATCTTTGGTGTGACTGGGGTGTAATGAACTGTAATCGGTTGGGGTTCTTGGGGCAGTGAGCCTTTATATGCCCCAGTTCATTACATTTAAAACATCGCCCTGCTAAGGTATCACCGGGGCGATGTTGGTTGATGGAGACTGGTGTGGTGGGGTGAGAAGGCGTCTGGGGTTTCCCTTGGGATGTGGGTGGGGCCTTGGGTTGTCCCCGGTGGTAAGGTTTTGTTTCGGCTTGCCCCTTCTGATATTCGCTCCAACTGCTACTAGCTTTTTTCTTTTCTGTCACCTCCACCCATTTGGCTCCAATCTCCCCCGCCTCGGTTACAGTTTTGGGCTTCCCATCTAGGATGTACCTTTCTATTTCCTCAGGAACACCCTCTAAAAACTGCTCCATTTGCAATAGGAAGGGCAACTCTTCCGTAGATTTAACATTTGCTCCTGATATCCAGGCATCCCAATTTTTCCCAATGTGGTAGGCATGTCGGGTAAATGACACATCGGGTTTCCACCTTAGGGCTCTGAACCGCCGACGGGCATGCTCAGGTGTTAGCCCCATTCTGATTCTGGCCTTGTTTTTAAAAAGTTCATAACTGTTCATGTGTTCCTTAGGCATTTCAGCCGCCACCTCTGCTAAGGGTCCACTGAGCTGCGGCCTCAGCTCTACCATGTACTGGGGTGGAGGGATGTTGTATCCAAGGCAGGCCCTTTCAAAATTTTCTAAGAAGGCCTCAGTATCATCGCCTGCCTTGTAGGTAGGGAATTTCCTGGGATGGGAAGTGGTACCTGGAGAGGAGTTGTTAGGATGGTCTGATGCACCCTGCCTAGTCCTTGCTGCTTCCAGTTCCATCTCTTTTTCTTTCAGCTCCATCTCTCTCTTGTGGGCCGCCTCTTTGGCTTTCTCTTCTCTGTCTCT
>NW_020692386.1:4691-5207 GCF_002925995.2 Terrapene triunguis
GGGCCGCCTCTTTGGCTTTCTCTTCTCTGTCTCTCAGCTCTATCTCTTTTTCTTTCAGCTCCATAGCTCTCTTGTGGGCCTCCTCTTTAGCTTTTTCTTCTTTGGTAGTCATTTTCCTGGTTTTCTTGTGCTGGGTCACACCCCTCTGCAGTTGACTGAAATTGGGATGTACTTAGCTCTGGCTGCTGCTGAGTTAACAGAGACTTTCTAACAAGCTACTCCCGAGGATGTAAAAAGAAAAAAAAACAATTCAACTTGTAAATTATCTTTACCAGTCAGTCAAAGTTTGCTCCCTTTGAACCCTTCTCTTAACAAAGGACCTCGTTAAAAAAAACTTAACACCTCTGCCTTCAGGCAAGGAGAGATAAGATATGCATCTACCTTCAGCTCTGCTTTCCAAGCAGCTAGAAGGAAAAAAAAATCTCTTACTGGCTTTGGGTTTAAAATGTATCCCACCGCTATGCCACCATGTCAAGGCTGGATCCCCACTTTGAACTTTAGGGTTCAAATGTAGGG
>NW_020692387.1:0-3130 GCF_002925995.2 Terrapene triunguis
GGGGGGGGGGGGGGGGGGGGGGGGGGGGGGGGGGGGGAGCAGGTGTTAGCTCTGAGATCTCTGTGGTCGGAGACACCGTTCCCCGATGAACTCCCACGATGGTAACTTTGCTTTTCTCTCTTTTCTTTAGGAATCCACAAAATCCTCCAAAAGTGCCCAGCCCCGACGCAGACCTTCCAGGTACAACCCCTGTGATTGCCCCCCAGCACCAGGCCATGGGCAGAGACTTCTCCCCCGGCGAGGAGAGCCGCCCGGGCCTGGCCTCATTCCCTCCCCAGCAGCGTGAAATCAGTGTAGACAGGGCTTGTTACTGTTCGATCAACTCAGTCTTGTGTTTAAAAACAGAATCTGGAACTCGGCCTCCTCTTGGGGCCTCCTGCCGATGGCTGGTGCCGTGGTTGGTGACCGTGGCAGTATGGAAGCCCGAAGTCTGAGGTTATAACCAGGTGCCAGCCTAGGGTACCGCTGTTTAAACAAGTGAAGAATTTCTTCCCCTTGTGCTGGTGGTTCATTCGCGGATTGCTCCTCCAATTGACCAGAGCTCTCACATGGTGCTAGGGGGCGCTGTGCTGCCTGGGGGGATATCCCAGTAGGGGGCGCTCTCCCCTCTGAATGATTCCCGTGGGACTGAGCTGCAGGAGGGGGACCAGAATTTCCCCCTTTCCCCAGCAAGACTAAGACCAGCCCAGGCCGATCACCATCTCGGCGTCTCTCCGCTGTGTACTTCAGCCCCTGTCCTGTAGTGCGTGGAGCTCCTTCAGCTTCCAGTGAAGGCAGTGGGAAGGAGGGATGCTAAATGCCTGGCAGGGTGGGGCCCATTTCTGGGGTTCTTGTGAGCTCACCCATACCTCAGGTGCCCCTTTCTTCATCTCCTCTATCTCCATGGGACGCCTGTGATCTCCAACCTTCACCCCCTGCTTAGAAACGCTGTGCACCCTTGGGCGGGGGGGGGGGCGACCTCTGCATCCTTGCAGGGCAGAGCATCACTCCCCCAGGCGGGTGCAGGCTGCCTTGGCAGCTGTCTCCCTCAGGCTTATCTAGGACCCCACAGCCTGTTTGCTTGGTCCGTGGCCGGATGCCAGGAGAGAGAGAGGCCCGTTGAGTGCGTTCCAGCCAGGCTTCACTTGGACTTCATTGATTATTTTGTGTAACCGAGATAAGCTCCCGGAGATACGGATCTGGTTGCCAAGAGGCAACAAAGGGAAAATGTAACGAATGGCGCTTGGAGATGGGGATGGGCTGGACAAGGTGGGGCCTGGGTCAGCACAGGAAGGATCTCTTCACCTGTGGGGCCTTGTAGGCTGCTCACCACAAACTACCCACCAGTGTCGGGCTGGGTGGTTGGGAGGGTTAGCTCTGGACGCGGTTTCCAGGAGCTCTGCCACTTTCTGCTATGGTCAGTGGCCATTTGGACCCAGAGCCACCAGCTGCACTGAGAGCATGCGGCTGGGTGCAGAGGCTGGCACGGCAATTGGCCCCGTCTCTGCACCAATGTAGCTGGTGTACAGAGTAGGGGGTGGGTAGCTCCCACACCTAAACTCCATGGCTAGACCTGCCATGGGAGTCCTGACGTGTCCTCGCTCCAGCCACTCAACCTCCCCGTGTCCGTACCTTGCCCAGCCCATCTGTGGATCAGGGATGATGATCATTAGCGCACGGGTCTTAATGACCTACCGCTTACAACGCCCTTTGCAGTCGTCGGGCCAAGGAGGGTGCTGCGGGAACGCCACCTTGTTCGGGTTTCAGATCTCTAGACCTTCGCCCCGCAGGCCCGTAGCGCCCTGCTGGGCCCTGAGCTGGCTGCTTCTTGTTGGCCCAGGAGCGTGAGCGAGTCCCAGACCATGGAGGACAGCTGCGAGCTGGACCTGGTGTACATCACCGAGCGGATCATCGCCGTCTCGTACCCCAGCTCGGCCGAGGAGCAGAACTTCCGCAGCAACCTCAAGGAAGTGGCCCAGATGCTCAAGTCCAAGCATGGAGATAACTACCTGGTAAGAGACATCGCCCCGCTCCCCATTGGCAGGTGGCCGACTGGAGGGCCTAGGGAGGAGTGTCGGGAAGGGTGTGGAACTGACTGTGGGAGAGGAAGCTGTAGGGGCTGGGATCCTGAATTCCTGGGGCTGCCAAGCCATCCACCTCCCCGCAGCGTGGGGACGGTCCTGGCACCATGTTCCAGGGTCAGACGGGGACTCGGGAATCTCAGGAGGGTGTGAAATGGATGCCCAGATTCCGAGATCGATACATTCATGGTCACGAGGGTCCATTAAGAATATAAGAATGGCCATTCTGCATCAGACCAATGGTCCATCTAGCCAGGATCCTGTCTTTGACAGTAGCCAGTGCCAGGTGCTTCAGAGGGAGTGAACCAAACAGGGCAATTAGCAAGTGACCCATCCCCTGTCCTCCAGTCCCAGTGTCTGACAGTCAGAGGCTTAGGGACACCCAGAGCATGGGGTTGTGTCCCTGACCATCTTGCCTAATAGCCATTGATGGACCTGTCCTCCATGAACTTCCCTCATTCTTTTTTGAACCCAGTTATGTTTTTGGCCTTCACAACATCCCCTGGCAACAAGTTCCACAGGTTGTCTGTGCATTGTGTGAAGAAATGTTTCCTCTTGTTTGTTTTAAACCTGTTAATTTCCTCAGGTGACCCCTGGTTCTTGTGTTATGTGAAGGGGTAAATAACACTTCCCTAGTCACTTTCTCCACACCCGTCATGATTTTATAGACCTCTATCATCTCCCCCCTTAGTTGTCTCTTTTCTAAGATGGACAGTCCTAGTCTTTTTAATCTCTCCTCAGATGGAAGCTGTTCCATCCCCCCAATCATTTTTGTTGCCCTTCCAAATCCTACCTTTTCCAATTTGAATGGGGCAACCAGAACTGCATGCAGCATTCAAGGTGTGGGCGTACCATGGATTTACATAGCGGCATTCTGATATTTTCTGTCTTCTTATCTATCCCTTTCTTAATGATTCCCAACATTCTCTTCGCTTTTTTGACGGCCACTGCACATAGAATGGATATTTTCAGAGAACTATCCACACTGACTCCCAGATCTCTTTCTTGAGTGGTAACAGCTAATTTAGATCCCATCATTTTGTATGTACAGTTGGGATTATGTTTTCCAA
>NW_020692388.1:0-1464 GCF_002925995.2 Terrapene triunguis
GTGCAGGGCAGGGGCAACCTTGGAGATCCCTGTGGCTTTGCTTCAGCACGTCTCCTTCTTGAGGTCTCTCCTTGAGGACTGAGAGAGAATTCACTTTCACGTACGTGAGCGCAAGGAGGACCCTCTTTGGAGTTTTCTCCTTTTCTTTTACTGATTTTGTTAGAAAACAGGCGTTCCTATATAGAAGTTAAGAGCCTCCGAGAGGTTTGGAACCTGTTCAGTCTGATCCATCAAGTGCTGGCTGATTTTTAGGAAAGGAAAACACTCAATTGTGAGGGCACCATTTGATTTCCGACCTAGGCATTTGTCCCTTAGAATTACTGGGGACATTGGGGTTTCTCCTTTTTGTTTTCCTTTTTCCTGTCTCTCCCTCCTTTCTCTTCTTCTCTTGCATCTTTGTCCTTTTCCCCTGCTCTCCTTTCACCACCAGGACCTGTCTGTGCATGTGGAGTGGGGGGCTGGGGTGGGGGTTGCACTCCAACTCTCATTGCGGGAGGCCCTCCCAAAGACATGTGTCTGGAATAGTGCTCTAAGAGTGACTCCCTCCGGTGGTGACCTGGGACATCTGGTGAGAACTCTCAGCTTTCTGATTCTCAGAGTCTCAATGCTGATTGGGCGAGCATGGGGCTATTGTGAGGGAGGAGACTCAGGTCTTGTTACTGTCTTTTAAAACCAAGGAAATAAGCCATGAGCAAACATGTATTTGATTGCTCTTGCTGCTTTTCTCCATTCATTGTCTTTGAGTAATTCATGATTCTCTCTCTAATGGGCTAGTTCTTCTAAAATACTTACTGAATAAATTAGGTTTTAATAAAACCATATGCAAACCCATACTTCCAGTAACAAAGGAGACAGGCAGCACCCTACAGAATGGGGGACAGTTCGCATGGAAAGCTGTGACCCTGAAAAGGATTTCGGGGCCATAGTGGACGAGCTGCTCAACATGATCTGTCAATGTGAAACTGGTAAAAAAGGTTAAAGCCCTTCTTGGATGGATAGAGTAGTGAGTATGGAAAGGGAAGTGATACAGCATTGCTGAGACTGATATTGGAATGTTGAATCCAGTTCTTGTGTACACATTTTGAATATTATATTTTAAAAATTGAGGGGGTACAGAAAAAATTCATAATTGAGTGATGGGGATGATGCCTTATAATGAGACATTTAAAAAGCTCAATCTGTTTAGTATATACAAAAGAAGAATGAGAGGTGAGTTGCTTGACTTCATGGAGAGAAAATGTTGAGTATAAAAGGGTTTTATCTAGCAGAGACAGGCATGACAAGACTCCATGGATGGAAGCAGAAATCAGAAAAAGTAGAATGACAATAAGACCCAGATTTGTAAGAGGGTGATTCGTCATTGGAACAAACTACCAAGAGAAATGATGGCTTCTCCATCTCTTGATATCTTCTAATAAAGACTAGATGCCTTTCTGGAAAATGTCTCAGTAAAAGAAAAACCCA
>NW_020692389.1:0-3751 GCF_002925995.2 Terrapene triunguis
ACCAAGATTTGAAAGTATCTTGTCCCCTTATTGGTCCTTTGGGTCAGGTGTCAGCCAGGTTACCCCAGCTTCTTAACCCTTTACAGGTAAAAGGATTTTGGAGTCTCTGGCCAGGAGGGATTTTATAGTACTGTACACAGGAGAGCTGTTACCCTTCCCTTTATAGTTATGACACGCCCCCCCAAATCACAGATAGTGTTGGACGTCCGGTTCCACACTGGCTGTGATTTCTTCCTGGAGCTCTAGGAGAAAACAGAGTTAATAAGACACATGTACCTTTAGACATACTACTGATTATATAAAAACTAACAATATGTTCCAGTCCAAGAACAATTTTTAACCAGTTGACTCTGGGAAACTTTCCCGGGAGAGTGCATCAGCCACTTTGTTAGAAGCTCCTGAAATGTGTTGTATTTCAAAATCAAAATCAAAATCTTGGAGAGCTAAACTCCACCGAAGAAGTTTTTTGTTATTTCCCTTGGCGGTATGAAGCCACTGTAGCGCAGCATGGTCTATTTGTAGTTGGAAACGCCGTCCCCAAACATATGGGCGTAGCTTTTCCAGCGCGTACACAATGGCGTAGCATTCCTTTTCGCTGATTGACCAGTGGCTTTCCCTCTCAGACAGTTTCTTGCTGAGAAACACAACAGGATGGAATTCTTGATCCGGTCCTTCCTGCATTAAAACTGCTCCCACGCCTCGCTCGGACGCATCTGTGGTTACTAGGAACGGTTTGTCAAAGTCTGGGGCCCTTAGCACAGGGTCAGACATGAGTGTTGCCTTAAGCTGGTTAAAGGCCCTTTGACACTCATCAGTCCACTGAACTGCATTTGGCTGTTTCTTTCTGGTTAGGTCTGTCAGCGGGGCGGCGATTTGGCTGTAGTGTGGTACAAATCGCCTATAATATCCGGCCAAGCCTAAGAAGGATTGGACCTGTTTCTTGGACTTTGGAACCGGCCACTTTTGGATAGCATCCACTTTGGCCTGTAGGGGATTTATAGTTCCTTGACCCACCTGGTGCCCCAGGTACGTCACTCTGTTTTGGCCTATTTGACACTTTTTAGCCTTAACAGTTAGTCCTGCCTGCCGGATGCACTCGAAGACTTTTTCCAGGTGCTCCAGGTGTTCTGTCCATGAATCAGAAAAAATGGCCACATCATCGAGGTAGGCAACTGCAGATTCTCCCAATCCCGCTAGGAGACCATCTACAAGTCTTTGGAAGGTGGCGGGTGCATTTCGCAACCCGAAAGGGAGTACATTGAATTCATACACCCCTGCCTGGGTGACGAAGGCTGACCTTTCCTTAGCGGGTTCATCTAGTGGTACTTGCCAGTACCCTTTTGTTAAGTCTAAAGTAGAGATGAATTGGGCATGTCCCAATTTCTCCAATAGCTCATCTGTGCGTGGCATTGGATAGTTGTCAGGACGAGTTACAGCATTTAGCTGACGGTAGTCCACGCAAAAGCGTATTTCCCCATCTGGTTTGGGAACTAGAACCACTGGAGATGCCCATGCACTATTAGAGGGGCAGATTATACCCATCTGTAGCATGTCCTGGATCTCCCTTTGTGTAGCAGTTTGGGCATGAGGTGACTCCCGGTAGGGTGGGGTCCTAATTGAGTGAGCATTACCTGTGTCAATGGAGTGGTATGCCCGTTCGGTCCGTCCTGGAGTGGCTGAGAAAATCGGTGCAAAGCTTGTGCACAGCTGCTTGATCTGCTGTTGCTGCAGACGTCCAAGGGTCGTGGAGAGGTTCACCTCTTCCACGCCACCATTCCCTTTTCCTTCGTAGTAGACACCTTCAGGCCACTCCGCGTCATCTGTTTCCTGGGCTGTAAACTGGCAAACGTTTAATTCTCTGGAATAAAAGGGCTTAAGAGAATTAACATGGTATACCTTAGGCTTTATGTTGGAGGTGGGGGAGGCTATGAGATAGTTAACAGCTCCTAGGCGCTCCTGGACCGTGAATGGTCCTTCCCACGACGCTTCCATTTTATGGGCCTGGAGCGCCTTTAAGACCATGACTTGGTCTCTTACTTTTGAAGGACCGTTCTCTGGAATGTTTATCATACCAGGCCTTTTGCTCTTCCTGAGCATCCTTTAGGTTTTCTTTAGCAAGGGCTAAAGAGTGTCGGAGGGTGTTTTGTAGGTTGCTTACAAAGTTTAGAATGTTAGTTCCTGGAGAAGGCGTAAACCCCTCCCATTGCTGCTTCACCAACTGTAATGGCCCCTTAACCTCGCGGCCATACACATTTTCAAATGGTGAAAACCCTAAAGTGGGATGTGGTACAGCCCTGTAGGCAAAAAGCAACTGCTGCAACACTAGGTCCCAATCATTGGAGTGTTCATTTACGAATTTACGTATCATGGCCCCCAAAGTTCCATTAAACCTCTCCACCAGACCATTGGTTTGATGGTGATGAGGGGTGGCAACCAAGTGATTCACCCCATGAGCTTCCCACAGGTTTTTCATGTTCCCTGCCAGGAAATTAGTTCCCGAATCTGTAAGGATGTCGGAGGGCCAACCTACCCTGGCAAAAATGTCTGCTAATGCCTGGCTCACACTTTTAGCCCTGGTGTTGCTTAAGGGTACAGCTTCCGGCCATCGGGTAGCAAAATCCATGAAAGTCAGTACGTACTGCTTTCCTCTGGGTGTCTTCTTTGGGAAAGGACCCAGAATATCCACAGCTACTCGCTGAAATGGGACCTCAATTATGGGTAGTGGTTGGAGAGGGGCTTTAACCTGGTCTTGCGGCTTTCCCACTCGTTGGCACACCTCACAAGACCGGACATAATTAGCAACGTCCTTGCCCATTCCCTCCCAGTGGAAGGACTTCCCCAACCGGTCTTTGGTTCTGTTCACCCCAGAATGGCCACTGGGATGATCATGGGCTAAGCTCAAGAGCTTTACCCGATACTTAGTGGGAACTACCAACTGTCTTTGAGGATGCCAGTCTTCCTGGTGCCCACCAGAAAGAGTCTCCTTGTATAAAAGTCCTTGTTCTACAACAAACCGGGATCGGTTAGAAGAGCTGAGAGGCGGTGGGGTGCTCCGTGCCGCCGCCCAAGCTTTCTGAAGGCTGTCATCTGCTTCCTGCTCGGCGTGGAACTGTTCCCTTGATGCTGGAGACATCAGTTCCTCCTTGGACTGTGGACTGGGGCTTGGTCCCTCTGGAAGCGATGCAGGTGCTGGGGCTGTTTCCATTGACTGTGAACCGCTGTCCGCTGGTGCACTATGTGGTATTTCAGGCTCTGGCTGAGCCTCTTGGGTAGGGTTATCTGCTGCTTCCACCAGTTCGGGCTCGCTGGTGCCCTCTGGCATTGGAGTTGTAGACGGGTTTGCAAGCGCTGGACTCAGTGCTGGCAATGGTTCTGGTGCTGGTTGCGTTGCCAGTTCCGGTTCTGGGACTGGCTTTGTCTGGGTCTCTGGGATTGGATCCACTACGGCTGTTGCAGTCGTTGCCAGGGGATCCGGTTCCACCACCTTTGTTTGGGTCTCCGGTAACACAGACGGGGCCCTGGTGGACGGCTCAGGAACAGGGATGGGGGTGAAAGCTTGCTTAGTCTGGCTGCGGGTGACTATTCCCACCCTCTTGGCTAGCTTTACATGGTTGGCCAAGTCTTCCCCCAGCAGCATGGGAATGGGATAATTGTCATAGACTGCAAAAGTCCACATTCCTGACCAGCCCTTGTACTGGACATGCAACTGGGCTGTAGGCAAGGTTACAGACTGTGACACGAAGGGTTGAAT
>NW_020692390.1:0-4657 GCF_002925995.2 Terrapene triunguis
GGAGGCAGTCAATGACTGATTTTAAAAAAGCCCAATATGAGCGAGAGGAGAGGTGGCGTGCTGAATCGCGGGCTGAAGAGGAGAAGTTGCGTGCTGAAACGCGGGCTGAAGAGGAGAGGTGGCGTCAACTTGTAATCAGAAAGCAAGAGTCGATGCTCCGGCTGCTGGAGCATCAAAGTGATATGCTCCTGCGTATGGTTGAGCTGCAGGAAAGGCAGCAGGAGCAGAGACCGCCGCTACAGCCCCTCTGTAACCAGCAGCCATCCTCCCCAAGTCCCATTGCCTCCTCACCCAGACGCCCAAGAACACGGTGGGGGGGCCTTCGGCCACCCACTCACTCCACCCTAGATGATTTCCATAGCAATAAGTTTTAAAGTTTTAAATTGGAGTGTGTCCTTTTCCTTCCCTCCTCCCCCACCCATCCCGGGCTACCTTTCCAATTATCCCCCTAGTTGTGTGCTGAATTAATAAAGAATGCATGAATGTGAAGCAACAATGACTTTATTGCCTCTGCAAGTGGTGCTCGAAGGGGGGAGGGTAGTAGGGGAGGGTGGGGTGGTTGGTTTGCAGGGAAGTAGAGTTAACAGGGTGGTGGGGGAGGGGCAGAGGGTTCATCAAGGAGCAACAAACAGAAGTTTCACTCCGTAGCCTGGCCAGTCACAAAACTGGTTTTCAACGCTTCTCTGATGCGCACCGCGCCCTGCTGTGCTCCTCTAACCGCCCTGGTGTCTGGCTGCGCGTAATCAGCGGCCAGGCGATTTGCCTCAACCTCCCACCCCGCCATAAATGTCTCCCCCTTACTTTCACATATATTGTGGAGCGCACAGCAAGTAGCAATAACAATGGGGAGATTCTTTTCGTTAAGGTCTGAGCGAGTCAGTAAGCTGCGCCAGCGCGCTTTTAAACGGCCAAATGCACATTCCACCACCATTCGGCACTTGCTCAGCCTGTAGTTGAACAGGTCCTGACTGCTGTCCAGGCTGCCTGTGTATGGCTTCATGAGCCATGGCATTAAGGGGTAGGCTGGGTCCCCAAGGATCACGATAGGCATTTCAACATCCCCAACTGTTATTTTCTGGTCTGGGAAGAAAGTCCCTTCCTCCAGCTTTCGAAACAGAAGAGACTGCCTGAAGACGCGAGCATCATGTACTCTTCCCGGCCAGCCCACGTTGATGTCGGTGAAACGTCCCTTGTGATCCACCAGGGCTTGCAGCAGCATTGAAAAGTACCCCTTGCGGTTTATGTAGTCGGTGGCTTGGTGCGCCGGTGCCAAGATAGGGATATGGGTTCCGTCTATCGCCCCACCACAGTTTGGGAATCCCATTGCAGCAAAGCCATCCACTATGGTCTGCACGTTTCCCAGAGTCACTACCCTTGATATCACCAGGTCTCTCATTGCCCTGGCAACTTGGATCACAGCAGCCCCCACAGTAGATTTGCCCACTCCAAATTGATTCCCGACTGACCGGTAGCTGTCTGGCGTTGCAAGCTTCCACAGGGCTATCGCCACTCGCTTCTCCACTGTGAGGGCTGCTCTCATCCTGGTATTCTGGCGCTTCAGGGCAGGGGAAAGCAAGTCACAAAGTTCCATGAAAGTGCCCTTACGCATGCGAAAGTTTCGCAGCCACTGGGCATCGTCCCAGACCTGCAACACGATGCGGTCCCACCACTCTGTGCTTGTTTCCCGGGCCCAGAATCGGCGGTCCACGGCATGAACCTGCCCCAGTAACACCAAGATTTCCACATTGCTGGGGCCTGTGCCTTGTGAGAGGTCCATGTCAATTTCCTCATCACTATCGTCGCCGCGCTGCAATCGCCTCCTCCTCAGCTGGTCCTGGTTTGGCTTTGGCATGTCCAGGAGGCTCTGCATGTTTTCCAGGACAATGCGCGTGGTGTTCATAGTGCTCAGAATTGCCGCGGTGATCTGAGCGGGCTCCATGATCCCAGTGCTGGCTATGGCGTCTGGTCTGAAAAAAGGCGCGAAAGTAGTATCTGACGGACCAGGGGAAGAAGGGAGGGAGGGAGAGAGGGAGGGAGGGGCGAGTGACACCGCGTACAGGTACAGGGAATTAAAATCAAGAAAGGTGGGTTTGCATCAGGGAGAAACACAAACAACTGTCACACAGAATGCCCCCCCCCCCAAAGATTGAACTCAAAAGCCTGGGTTTAGCAGGAGGGAGGGGGGAAGCAAATGAATGGAGAATAAATCTATTTTTTACATCTTAAGACGACGGTGCAGCATGACTGATAGCCCTTGGCATTTTCTGGGTGCTTGGCAGCAAATACTGGGCGCTTGGCAGTAAGCCTTCAGGTCTACTGCACAATATGATGCCCACTGCAGTATGACAACGATGGATACCAGTCGTAATATACTATCTTCTGCCCAAAAGGCAAGGGGTTGCTGCTGTGTAGCAATGTTGCCCCATCCTGCGAATAATACATCTGATAACCATCATCATCAAGGCAAGGGGGCTGGTGCAATGCAGCCCCACGGCTGCCAGCCCCATGTCTGCCAGCACCCAGATAGCCCTCGGCCTCTTCTGGGTGCTTAGCAGACAATATTGGGCACTTGGCAGAAAATAGCATACTACGACTGATAACCATCATTGTCTGCCCGGGTGCCCATGATCGACAGCCACTGCAGTACGATGACGACGGTTACCAGTCGTAATATACCATCTTCTACCAAAAGGCAAGGGGCTGGTGCAATGCAGCCCTACGGCTGCCAGCCCCACAGCTGCCAGCACCCAGATCGCCAATGAAGGCTATCAGTCATGCTGCACCGTCTACCGCCAAAAGGCAGTAAGCTGCTGCTGCTGTTTAGCAATGCAGTCCCACGTTTGCCGGCACCCGGAAGAGATATGGTGACGGTGAGCTGAGCTGAGCGGGCTCAATGCTTGGCGTGGTATGTTGTCTGCACAGGTAACCCAGGTAAAAAGGCGCGAATCTATTGTCTGCCGTTGCTGTGACGGCGGGGGAGGGGCCTGACGCAATGTACCCAGAACCCCTCGCGGCACTGCTTTGCATCATCCGGGCATTGCGATCTCAACCCATAATTCCAATGGGCGCCGGAGGCTCCGGGAACTGTGGGATAGGTACCATAGTGCAATGCGCCGGAAGTCGACGCTAGCCTCGGTACTGTGGACGCGGTCCGCCGACTTCATGCACTTAGAGCATTTTAGGTGGGGACACACACAATCGGCTGCATACAACCGGTTTCTATAAAACCGGCTTCTATAAATCCGACCTAATTCTGTAGTGTAGACATAGCCTTAGGAAGAGAAGGCATGTGGTTTACCTGCATTGCAACCCCCCTCAATATTCAACTTAAAATCAAAGGTCACTGCACTGCCCTTACCACTCCACCCAGAGGACTTTAAAGACAATCACAGTTTCACATACTCTGACCTGTGAAAGCCATAGTTGGCGTATGTGAGGCTGAAAGGGAATATGAATGTTCTTTCCCCTTCATAAGTTCTGTTCTCTTAATGTATTAAGTTTTATTACATTTTACATGTATTTGTTTTTAAATTTACCAGGTTTTTCTTTCTGTGATTTTGTAACAGAATAAAATTCTATTACCTGGAACATAATTCATCTTTATTCGTTCACAACATATGCTGGCTGGTGCTCAACAGTTCTGAATGCAACCAATTACCTGTTACTGCACAGTGTCACACAACTCATAAAATCATTCACAAACAAAATGAATGGGTGCATTGACGATGTTAAATTCCTACATATAAAGCGATTGCCACATGATTCACAAAAGAGCAGGGCCAGATAGAGCACACTACAGCAACACACACTACTCAGGGTCACTATTAAAATGGTCTTTTAAAGCCTCCCTGAGCCGTATAGCTCCACATTGAGTTCTTCTAATAGCCCTTGTATCTGGCTGTTCAAATTCAGTAGAGAGCCGTTCCACCTCCGCTCTCCACCCCTGCGAAAACTTTTCCTCCTTCACAGATATTATGGAGGACACAGCAGGCACCTATAACCATTGGGATATTTTTCTCACTGAGGTCCAATCTTGTGAGTAAACAACACCAGCGGCACATCCCACTGTCATTCTGAGCCAGTAGCTGGAGCGCTCCTTGGTGCTGTCGAGATGGGCGGTGAATGGCTTCATAACCCAGGGGGGAAACGGGTAGGCTGGGTCACCCAAGATCACTATTGGCATTTCAACGTTGCCAGTGGGAATCCATCGGTCAGGAAGGAAAATCCCTGTTTGTAGCTGTCTGAACAGTCCTGTGTTCTGAAAGATGTGAGTGGGTGGGTGACCAGCCCACACTGATGTCAGTGAGGCGTCCCCAGTGATCCACCAGTGCTTGCATATCCATAGAAAAGGAGCCCTTTCTGTTGATGTACTCTGTGGCAAAGTGGTCTGGTGCCAAAATAGGGATACGTGTGCCGTCTATCGCTCTGCCATGCTTCGGGAACCCCATTGCACATTGCTGAGAGGCCATAGCAGGAGGCAATTAATGGCCCTGCACACTTGCATCCCAATGGTCCCAATGGGGGATTTCCTGACTCCAAATTGATTCCCAACTGCCTGGTCGCAATCTGGCATTGCAAGTTTCCACTGTGCGATCGCCACTCGCTTCTCTGCTGCCAGTGCAGTTCTCATTTTGGTGTCCCTGCACTGGAGGGCTGG
>NW_020692391.1:0-3256 GCF_002925995.2 Terrapene triunguis
GGGTATGTCTACACTACGAGAGTAGTTCGATTTTAGTTAAATCGAATATGTGCAATCGATATTAGAAAGTCGAACGTGTGTGTCCACACTAAGGACAGTAATTCGACTTTGTCAGTCCACACTACCAGGGAAAGCGTCGACATTGGAAGCAGTGCACTGTGGGCAGCTATCCCACAGTTCCCGCAGTCCCCGCTGCCCATTGGAATTCTGGGTCGAGCCCCCAATGCCTTCTGGGTAAAAAAATGTGGCGAGGGTGCTTTTGGGTAACTGTCGTCATCCGTCAGTCACTACCGCCCTCCCTCCCTCCCTGAAAGCGCCGGCGGGAAATCAGTTCGCGCACTTTTTGATCAGTGACAGCGCGGACACCACAGCACTGCGATCATGGATCCCGCTGCGACCATCGCTGCAGTTGTGGCCGTTCTCAACGCCTCGCAGCTTATCATACACCTTTCCCTGAGGCAGATGCAGAGAAATCAGGCGAGGAGGCTACGGCACCGCCGTGAGGGTCTGAAGTCGGAGAGTAGCACAGAGCTGTCAGAAACCACGAGCCCCAGCGCCCAGGACATCACGGTGGCAATGGGTCATGTGGATTTTGTTGAACGGCGATTCTGGGCCCGGGAAACAAGCACGGAGTGGTGGGACCGCATAGTGCTTCAGGTCTGGGATGAATCCCAGTGGCTGCGAAACTTTCGCATGCGGAAGGGGACTTTCCTGGAACTTTGTGAGTTGCTGTGCCCTGCCCTGAAGCGCAAGGACACCCGCATGCGAGCAGCCCTGACTGTCCAGAAGCGAGTGGCCATAGCCCTCTGGAAGCTTGCAACGCCGGACAGCTACCGGTCAGTCGCGAACCACTTTGGCGTGGGCAAACCTACCATGGGGGTTGTTGTCCTGCAAGTAGCCAAGGCAATCGTGAAGGTACTGCTGTCAAAGGTAGTGACCCTGGGAAACGCGCAGGCCATCATAGATGGCTTCGCTGCGATGGGATTCCCAAACTGCGGTGGGGCTATAGATGGGACTCACATCCCTATCCTGGGACCGGGCCACCAGGCCAGCCAGTACATCAACAGAAAGGGCTACTTTTCAATGGTGCTGCAAGCACTGGTGGACCACAGGGGACGTTTTACCAACATCAACGTCGGATGGCCGGGCAAGGTTCATGACGCTCGCGTGTTCAGGAACTCTGGTCTGTTTAGACGGCTGCAGGAAGGTATTTACTTCCCGGACCACAAAATAACTCTTGGGGATGTGGAGATGCCTACAGTGATCCTCGGGGACCCAGCCTACCCGCTAATGCCCTGGCTCATGAAGCTCTATACTGGCGCCCTGGACACAGAAAAAGAACTCTTCAACTACCGTCTGAGCAAGTGCAGAATGGTGGTGGAGTGTGCTTTTGGCCGTCTCAAAGGGAGATGGAGAAGCTTACTGACTCGCTGTGATCTCAGCGAAACCAATATCCCCATCGTTATAGCAGCTTGCTGTGTGCTCCACAATCTCTGTGAGAGCAAGGGGGAGACCTTTATGGCGGGGTGGGAGGTTGAGGCAAGTAGCCTGGCTGCTGATTACGCCCAGCCAGACAGCCGGGCGATTAGAAGATCCCAGCAGGACGCCCTGTGCATCCGGGAGGCTTTGAAAGCTAGGTTCCTGAGTGAGCAGGGCAACCTGTGACTTTTCAGTTTGTGTACAGAAAAGCTGAACCTGCCCCCGTTTCTTTACCCAGTTCATTTTGACTATCCTCTCCAGTTACATACCCCCTTCACCCCCTTCCCCTTCCCAAAAAATAAAATCAGTTCTATTTTGTTAATGAACACCATTCTCTGTATTGCTGTTTTCGCGGGAATGTTTTAAACCGGGGACGCAGACTGTGTTGGGGGGCGGGTTTAGTGTTCTGATGCAAATAATGCTTCTAAACTCCCGGAATGACAGGCTCCGCACTGGTGCACTGGTTATTTCAATGGAGCCTGCCAGCACTCCTGGGGGGGACTGCGTGTATGTGTCGGCTATGTGACTTTCTGGCAGGGGGAGTAGGGTTACAGATCCCCTGCTGCGTGGATCTGTGAGCCAGGATAAGGACCGCTGCATAAGATCTGTAACTGCCCTCCCCCGTCACAAAGTCACAGAGCAACCCCCCCCCCCCAGAACATGAAAACCACCTCCAAGACTGACCAGGGTAACCAGTGACCGCACTGTGTATGTGTCCTAATGCTGCACCTGACCCCGCCTCTGTACCCTGCTAAAGGTGACTGTCCTGTCTAATTACCAAGCCCCTTCCCCCCCTTCAGACAGACTCTCCTCCAAAAGAACAGGATGGAAACAGTAATGATCAGGAACAAATCTTTTATTATGAACCACACATTAAACGTGGGGGGTGAAACTTGCACGGGGGCTTGTGTGAGGTGGGTAGGAAAGGACTTTTCAAATTTTGGGGAATGAGAGCATTCTAGTGCTAGAGCAGTCTGCAGGGGTGGAGTGAAAGTTTTAACGGCCCTTGCCGCCCCTCCTTCTTTGGACTTTGGGTGAGGGGGGTGTGGGACTTGGTGGCGGGGGAGGGCGGTTAGAGAGAGACTGCAGCGGGGCTCTCTCCTCCTGCCTCCGGTCCTGCAGAACATCCACAAGGCGGCGGAGCGTGTCCGTTTGCTCCCTCATTAGTCCAAGCAGCGTTTGAGTCGCCTGCTGGTCCTCCTGTCGCCACCTCTCCTCCCGTTCCATGATTGCTCGGTGCATTAGTGACAAGTTCTCCCTCCACTGTGTCTGCTGGGCTGCCTGGGCTCGGGAGCATCCCATTAGTTCAGCAAACATGTCTTCCCGTGTCCTCTTCTTCCTCCTCCTAATGTGCGCTAGCCTCTGGGCAGATGTGGCTGTGGGAATTGGAAAAAGGGAGTGAATTCCTGAGACAGATCAATGTATCTGTGAACAGAGAACATAGTCTTTCTCTGTGAACAAGACCATGCAGAGCACCTATCACACGCGAACTGAGGACAAGGTCGAATTTTCGGCCCTCGCCTACAGTGCCTGTGGTCTTGCTGTGGCGAGCTGAGGAGCGGGGCAGGACACCGGACTTTGTCTAGCTGGCAAACATGGTAAGCCGTAGACTTGTGGCCGCTTAAAACTTTAAGAGTGGCACTGGCCTCCTTTCACATAGAAAGCAATGCGAGTCTCTGCTGGCAGCAATCCTGCAAGCATGAACTCTGTCCCTGTCCCACCCCCTCGCGGCTGTAAACCGCGTGGCTGTAAACCGGCGGTTGCAGTTCTGTAAAGG
>NW_020692392.1:0-4299 GCF_002925995.2 Terrapene triunguis
AAGGATGGCTCAACCCCTCATTCTTCTGCGATGGACACTACAGCTGGCATAAGAATTTAAAAAAAAAAAAAAAAAGAAACTCAACCAAAGAAAGATAAATTTTTCATAAAATATTTCACAAAATATTTCCCCACTTTTCAGCCAGCTCTGCCTGCTGTGTGCCTGGGGTGGGGGTCATTTGGGGAAAACCTGAAAAAAACAGACAATTATTATTATTTGTTTGTAGTGTACTGTCAGAGGAGGACCCCATTGTGCTGAGCACTATACAAAGGAACTCAATCTAATTAGCTTAACAAAGAGAAGGTTGCAGGGTGACATGATTACAGTCTATGGGAACTTACATGAGGAACAAATATTTAACAAAGGGCTCTTCAGTCGAGCAGGGAAAGCTCTAACACGATCCAATGGCTGGAAATTGAAGCTAGACAAATTCACCCTGGAAATAAGGTGTACATTTTTATACAGTGAGTGTAATTAACACGTAGAATGATTTCAAAGGGCTGTGGGTGGCTTCTCCATCACAGTCAATTTTTAAATCAGGATTGGCTGTTTTCCTAGAAGATCTGCTCTAGGAATTATTTTGTGGAAGTTCTAGGTCAGGCTAGATGCTCACAGTGGTCCCTTCTGGCCTTGGAATCTATGAAACACAGAACAAAAAGACAGCCCGTAACTCACAGAGCTCACAGTCTAAGTGTAAGACAAGAGACAACAGATGAACAGACACACAAGGGAACAATGAGATGATATTGGTCAGCATCACAGGCAATGGAACCAGTACACCAATGGCCTAACTGTTGTCAAGTTCTTTATAGGCATTAAGGAAGAGGAGAGTTTGGGAGGAGGATAATGAGGTAACTTGGTAGATGCTTATAGGGAGCTCCTCCAAACCATGGAGGGCCACAGGGGAGAAAGAATGAAGGTGCTTGTTTGAAGATTTAACAAGTGCTGCTATCATGGGCCAGTCACAGGCAGGAGAATATGTCCATAGTGAATGAGAGATGATAGGCCAAGGCCTGGTCTACACTAGGACTTTAATTCGGATTTAGCTGCCTTAATCCGAATTAACCCTTCACCCGTCCACACTACAGAGCCAGTTAATTCGAATTAAAGGGCCCTTTAAATCGATTTCTGTACTCCACCTCGACGAACGGAGCAGAGCCTAAATCGATTTTGTTAATTCGAATTAGGGTTAGTGTGGACGCACACCACCGAATTACTGTGTTTAAGTTAATGGGGTAGTGTGGCCGCACACCACCGAATTAATGTGGTTTAAAACCGAATTAAGGTGCTTAGTGTGGCCGCGCACAATCGAATTTATACAACCTGTTTCCCAAATTCGAATTATCTAAATTCGGATTAATCCTGTAGTGTAGACATACCCCAAGAAGTGCCTTGGAAGTGAAGAGAAGTGGCCTATGCTTGATGCAATAGAGAGGAGGGAGCCAGTGAAGGGATACAAAGAGAGGCAAGATGGTGAAAGCAGAGAGTCAGGAACCTGACCTTTGCAGCAGCTTTCTGAATGGATACAAGTGAAGAAAGATGAATTTGTCAAGGCCAAAGAGAAGGATGGTGTAGTAATGGAGACGTGATAGGATGACCTTGAACGAAAGTTTCAGCTGTGCGGCTGCATTGGAAAGGCTGTACCATAGAGACGCTAGACAGAAAAGACACGTGGAAGACTTAACCACAGCCTGGATGTGAGGACCTAGCGAGAGGTCTGAGTTGAAGAGAACGCCCAAGTTATGGTTCTGAGTGACAGGCAGGACAGTGGTGGTGTTCACAATGATGGCGAAAGGAGGTCGCGAAGAGGGGAGGAAGAGATCAGAGAGGAAGCCTGATGGATGGTAGAAGACAGCAACATACAGAGGGGGAAAGGAGAGAAGAGTCAGATGCAGTGTCATTCAAATGAGAAGAAAGAGTGCGAAGGGTGAGGAGGCAGGGGCTGATGGGCTTCTCCTCTCCCATTCCTGCCAACACTCCCACCATGGTCAGAGCCAGGGACGGAAGTATGAGAGAAAGAAGCCTCTGTAAGGTAGGGCAGTTGCAGAGGCAGATATTCTGCTTGCTCCTATGGCATTTCTTGCAAGAGAAGGGGTTGTGCTCAGGGTCCTCAGATAACGTTTTCCCCTCCCCCCACACTGGTGGTTTGTGGCTGTCTGTCTGTCTCCAACTCGCCAACCCAGATGCAGCTGCACCTTGCTGTGCGTTATTCTCTTATATGTTCATCTGCAAAGGGCTCTTGGACCCATTACCTGAAGCCACGCTACACAGAAAGGTAAGGTGTTACTACTGCCACATCCTGTGGGTCAGATTGTGGACAGCCACTACATGGAATACATGTGCAGACGGAGAAGGAGGTAAGCAGTCCCTGCTTTGGTTGCAGGGCCAGGTCACTGCTGCAAACTGTACACTCCTTTGAAGGCAAAGACCATCCCTGGATAGTGGCATTATCTACCCCAAAAGCATCAGTGTGGAGGCTACCACCCATTCCCTGCTTTAGCTTGCAGGACTGGCTGCACCAGAGGCAAGCCCAAGGTACACTCTCTTTAAGGGATGTAGCAGCCAGTACAGGCCCCCCTACATAGCTAGCTGCTCCCAGAACTCACTCTGAGGCCATGCAGCTCCACATGGTCCCTGTCATGGATCTGTGACTGAGAGGCACAATTGAATCCTGGGTAAGGGTGATGAGGAGGTCACAAGTTCTCATGGATGTACTGTCAGGGAAAACATTATGTAACATTTCTATTACAGTCCCTGACCCAAAGAATTAACATGAAACACTTAGTCCATATGCTATATCTAGCCCAGGGCAGGGGGTGGTCCAGGTGGGCAAGGGGAAAAGGAGAAGGGAAGTACACTCTTGAATGGAAGGGATTGGAGGAGACACCGCAGGAGGACTGACAGTCCAGTGAAAGCAAAAGTTCAGCAAACTGCATAAAGTCATCGAAAGATAACCTGATTGCTCATAAGAAAGTACGTAGGTTTAAATGAGAAAAAAGAGAAAAAAAAAAACTCTGAGCAAGAGACTGTTTGTGCAATTTACAGCCATTCCATTCCAGAACAGTGGCATTAATTGAAGTGAACCAAACCCCACATTAGTTTGGAAACACTGAATTTGAAAATTTTAGTTCACTAAGCAATGTGCAATCAATAGCAGTTCATTATCATCTGTGCGGGGCTTAAAATGGAAGGGGGGGGGCATGGAGAGGTAGAAAGCAGACAGACGCATCATGGAGTGGTTCTAGCTGCAAGAAGCCAGAGCTGAGGATGCTCAGTACTTGGGAGGATCATGACCATAAAGATTAGGGCATTGAGAATCCGATATTACCCAGGCACCAACATTTATATGTTAAACGATTTTTAAAAAATGGAGTCAGGGTTATTTGTATTCGGTAAAATTTCAAGCAGCACAGTCAAATTAAATCACGTTTGATTATTCTGTTCCTGCTATTAGTTACAAGTAGCACCAAAGATTACAACTACTGAAAGGTAACAAGAAACCAAACAAAAAAAAAATCCATTTGCTTATTTTGTGCTTTCAACATTAAAATTTATATTTAAAGGACTTTCTAAAAAAATATAAGTATCAGGACATAAATAGTGAAAGACCATACCGTCAGAGACTGGAGTTCTTTAAAATATAACTATGTGTTTTTTAAAACAAAACAGACAAAATTAAAAACGACTTTGTCCCTTTAAGATGCAATTTCCACACGTTTCAAGTGTAAGTTACATTCATTTTTCCCCTGACTAAATTATTCTTTTTGAAACATTCCAATAAATTAGCACTTGCTGCATGTCTTTCAATAGGATTACATTCATGATTTTATAATAAATTGTATTAAAAACAAAAGAGATTAAATGGTAAGAAGAGATGTCTTCCTTAATGTTCAAATTTAATTTAAAGTGGAGAGACTTTTTGTTTAATTAAACTTTTCCTTGCAGTCCTGTGAATCCATTACAGCAGCAGCATGCCAGTGCCTAAGACCTAAGAAGTGAAACTAACCAGTCTTATGCAAACAGACTGAAATGCACAAAAGAGTATGCTGCATAGATCCCGAGAAGGTGAGACTTCAGTCATTAATTTTAATAATATGCAGCCCCAATTCCTGCCCTAGAGTGCCCACACAACTCCCACTGAAGTACAGGTTGACACATGCAGCAGCAGGGCAGAAATTTGCATGCCAAGCATAATGTTCACTGAGTAAGTGGATCACTTGCAATTAGCCCCTCCACTGTTCAGTGAGGAGAACTGGAGATGAAACAGTCTGCTCAAGGGAGACCAGAAGTCAGGGGAGG
>NW_020692393.1:0-2029 GCF_002925995.2 Terrapene triunguis
CAGATGGTTTCCTCTGGGCTACTGCATAGTAACGTGGGGGCTGTGCTTTGGTTCCAGAAAGAGGAAGGGGAACGGCGCGTGACCTGGGAAAAGAACCTCAAGCTCGTTATGCTGCATAACCTCGAGCACTCACTGGGGCTGCATTCCTATGAGCTGGGCATGAACCACCTGGCAGACATGGTAAGTTAAAAAAATATTGTTACAGACCCCGTGACTGGGCATCTGGGAATTATCTGTGTTTCCCTGGGGCTGCCGTGGCCAGAGAATGTAACTGAGTCAGGGGCAGAATAAGCTCTAGCTAATCCAGGGTCAGTATGAGCCCTGCAGAGGTAGGCCCACAAACCACAGCACCTCCAGCAGTAACCTGCCCCCGTCACCGCTCCCGAGAACTGTGCAAATCTTTGTTCTACTTGCTTGGGTCAGGGGTGTCTGAGGGAAATCTGCCATCGGGGGGGTAGTCCTGATTTTTTAAGTGCAGGTGCTCCACCCCCTGCTAGCCCGCTGCTGGCGTGACCCCCTCCCCCCAGCATGTTTCTGTATCAAATCACATCTTCCAAGTAGCGTGACCTCGCACCCTGCTTCTCAACCTTACTGTGTCTGCCACCCTCCCTTACCCCCATGAGGAATGTCACAACCTGTCTGCTAGGCCGTTGCTGGTTAGAGAAGTTGCTCCTTTAATTCAAATTGTAGGTACTTGTGCTTCAGATCCCGTTACTGCCAACGCCAAGCATTCAGAACTCAGGAGTCAGACCTCTAAAATCATGGGGTGGCTTAAAAATTCTGGGATTAAAAACAAAGTCTAAATCTGGGGGCTCTTTTTATTTGCCTCTGGGTTTTGCACTTTTAAGGGTTATGTTTTCCTGCAGTTCTCCACAGCTATACGAGAGATGGAAACTTTAAAAAAAACAAGCTGAAATTCTTGTGCAATCTGATCCCCTCCCCCCCACATTGGTGCTTTAAGGAAAACACCAGATATTATGACACTCTCAATAAAACCAAGAGATTTGGCAATGCTGATGCTCCTGGGTAGAGCTATGTGAAGAAGAATTTTTTTTGGTTTGGTGGCTGAAAAATCAATCAATCAATCAATCAATCAATAAAAAAGTTAGTTTCAGATGGACCTGAAATGACAAAGGTGAAATGCAAAAAAGATGAAAACAATTCATTTAGGGTCGGACAACACATTTTGTTTAGTTTTCTAGATTATTTTACCTTTTTAAAAAAATAAATAAAAGAAATGAAAGTAAAATTTGAACTGAAAAGTCATTTTGAATCCAAACATTTGGACTAGTTTTGAATTTTTTTTCCGGTTGAAACAATTTTGCAAATTCAAGGTGAGTTCACGCAATGTTTCAGTCGACCAAAATATGCATTTTTCAGATAAAAAACATTTGTTTTTGTCTGAAAACTTTCCGACAGCGCTAGTCCTGTGTTCTATCCCCAGCAGTGTCCTGGGGGAGGAGGATTAGCACGTGGAGAATCACAGAATCCAGAGTTCTCGGCAAACAAAGCTACAGCATGGGCATTGTGTCAGCCAGGCGATCCCCAGCATTCAGGCGTGCTCATATTTTTCACTGCATAAAGGAAAACACTGTATCAATGAATAAGAGTTGAACCTGAGCCGCAGAGTTTGTATCCGAATGTCCCCAGTGTTCGGGGCCAGTCTGTACATCGAAGGGGACGTCAGTCTGAAGGTGTGTGTGTGTTCTTTTAACTAGACCAGCGAGGAAGTGGCTGCTTTGTTAACGGGAGTGAAAATTCCTCACCGACCTGACCGAAATTCCACCTACAGGCCACGCCCTGGCAGCAAAGTGCCTGACTCCATGGACTGGAGGGACAAAGGATGTGTTACGGATGTGAAAAATCAGGTGGGAGGCTCAATCTGTTCCCCTACTGACATGGGTGCCCATCACAGCAGTGGCTGAACGCATCTCTGTTTTTTTCAGCTGGCCTGTGGGGCCTGCTGGGCTTTCAGTGCTGTTGGTGCCCTAGAAGCCCAGGTGAAACTGAAAACTGGAAACCTGGTGTC
>NW_020692394.1:0-5668 GCF_002925995.2 Terrapene triunguis
TGTTGGAAAATGGAAGGTTCTCTGCCTTTTACAGTAGAATCTCAGGCTATGTCTACACTACAGAATTAGGTCGGATTTATAGAAGCCGGTTTTATAGAAACCGGTTGTATGCAGCCGATTGTGTGTGTCCCCACCTAAAATGCTCTAAGTGCATGAAGTCGGCGGACCGCGTCCACAGTACCGAGGCTAGCGTCGACTTCCGGCGCATTGCACTATGGTACCTATCCCACAGTTCCCGGAGCCTCCGGCGCCCATTGGAATTATGGGTTGAGATCGCAATGCCCGGATGATGCAAAGCAGTGCCGCGAGGGGTTCTGGGTACATTGCGTCAGGCCCCTCCCCCGCCGTCACAGCAACGGCAGACAATAGATTCGCGCCTTTTTACCTGGGTTACCTGTGCAGACAACATACCACGCCAAGCATTGAGCCCGCTCAGCTCAGCTCACCGTCACCATATCTCTTCCGGGTGCCGGCAAACGTGGGACTGCATTGCTAAACAGCAGCAGCAGCTTACTGCCTTTTGGCGGTAGACGGTGCAGCATGACTGGTAGCCTTCATTGGCGATCTGGGTGCTGGCAGCTGTGGGGCTGGCAGCCGTAGGGCTGCATTGCACCAGCCCCTTGCCTTTTGGTAGAAGATGGTATATTACAACTGGTAACCGTCGTCATCGTACTGCAGTGGCTGTCGATCATGGGCACCCGGGCAGACAATGATGGTTATCAGTCGTAGTATGCTATTTTCTGCCAAGTGCCCAATATTGTCTGCTAAGCACCCAGAAGAGGCCGAGGGCTATCTGGGTGCTGGCAGACATGGGGCTGGCAGCCGTGGGGCTGCATTGCACCAGCCCCCTTGCCTTGATGATGATGGTTATCAGATGTATTATTCGCAGGATGGGGCAACATTGCTATACAGCAGCAACCCCTTGCCTTTTGGGCAGAAGATAGTATATTACGACTGGTATCCATCGTTGTCATACTGCAGTGGGCATCAGATCGTGCAATAGACCTGAAGGCTTACTGCCAAGCGCCCAGTATTTGCTGCCAAGCACCCAGAAAATGCCAAGGGCTATCAGTCATGCTGCGCCGTCGTCTTAAGATGTAAAAAATAGATTTATTCTCCATTCATTTGCTTCCCCCCTCCCTCCTGCTAAACCCAGGCTTTTGAGTTCAATCTTTGGGGGGGGGGCATTCTGTGTGACAGTTGTTTGTGTTTCTCCCTGATGCAAAGCCACCTTTCTTGATTTTAATTCCCTGTACCTGTACGCGGTGTCACTCGCCCCTCCCTCCCTCTCTCCCTCCCTCCCTTCTTCCCCTGGTCCGTCAGATACTACTTTCGCGCCTTTTTTCAGACCAGACGCCATAGCCAGCACTGGGATCATGGAGCCCGCTCAGATCACCGCGGCAATTCTGAGCACTATGAACACCACGCGCATTGTCCTGGAAAACATGCAGAGCCTCCTGGACATGCCAAAGCCAAACCAGGACCAGCTGAGGAGGAGGCGATTGCAGCGCGGCGACGATAGTGATGAGGAAATTGACATGGACCTCTCACAAGGCACAGGCCCCAGCAATGTGGAAATCTTGGTGTTACTGGGGCAGGTTCATGCCGTGGACCGCCGATTCTGGGCCCGGGAAACAAGCACAGAGTGGTGGGACCGCATCGTGTTGCAGGTCTGGGACGATGCCCAGTGGCTGCGAAACTTTCGCATGCGTAAGGGCACTTTCATGGAACTTTGTGACTTGCTTTCCCCTGCCCTGAAGCGCCAGAATACCAGGATGAGAGCAGCCCTCACAGTGGAGAAGCGAGTGGCGATAGCCCTGTGGAAGCTTGCAACGCCAGACAGCTACCGGTCAGTCGGGAATCAATTTGGAGTGGGCAAATCTACTGTGGGGGCTGCTGTGATCCAAGTTGCCAGGGCAATGAGAGACCTGGTGATATCAAGGGTAGTGACTCTGGGAAACGTGCAGACCATAGTGGATGGCTTTGCTGCAATGGGATTCCCAAACTGTGGTGGGGCGATAGACGGAACCCATATCCCTATCTTGGCACCGGCGCACCAAGCCACCGACTACATAAACCGCAAGGGGTACTTTTCAATGCTGCTGCAAGCCCTGGTGGATCACAAGGGACGTTTCACCGACATCAACGTGGGCTGGCCGGGAAGAGTACATGATGCTCGCGTCTTCAGGCAGTCTCTTCTGTTTCGAAAGCTGGAGGAAGGGACTTTCTTCCCAGACCAGAAAATAACAGTTGGGGATGTTGAAATGCCTATCGTGATCCTTGGGGACCCAGCCTACCCCTTAATGCCATGGCTCATGAAGCCATACACAGGCAGCCTGGACAGCAGTCAGGACCTGTTCAACTACAGGCTGAGCAAGTGCCGAATGGTGGTGGAATGTGCATTTGGCCGTTTAAAAGCGCGCTGGCGCAGCTTACTGACTCGCTCAGACCTTAACGAAAAGAATCTCCCCATTGTTATTGCTACTTGCTGTGCGCTCCACAATATATGTGAAAGTAAGGGGGAGACATTTATGGCGGGGTGGGAGGTTGAGGCAAATCGCCTGGCCGCTGATTACGCGCAGCCAGACACCAGGGCGGTTAGAGGAGCACAGCAGGGCGCGGTGCGCATCAGAGAAGCGTTGAAAACCAGTTTTGTGACTGGCCAGGCTACGGAGTGAAACTTCTGTTTGTTGCTCCTTGATGAACCCTCTGCCCCTCCCCCACCACCCTGTTAACTCTACTTCCCTGCAAACCAACCACCCCACCCTCCCCCACTACCCTCCCCCCTTCGAGCACCACTTGCAGAGGCAATAAAGTCATTGTTGCTTCACATTCATGCATTCTTTATTAATTCAGCACACAACTAGGGGGATAATTGGAAAGGTAGCCCGGGATGGGTGGGGGAGGAGGGAAGGAAAAGGACACACTCCAATTTAAAACTTTAAAACTTATTGCTATGGAAATCATCTAGGGTGGAGTGAGTGGGTGGCCGAAGGCCCCCCCACCGTGTTCTTGGGCGTCTGGGTGAGGAGGCAATGGGACTTGGGGAGGATGGCTGCTGGTTACAGAGGGGCTGTAGCGGCGGTCTCTGCTCCTGCTGCCTTTCCTGCAGCTCAACCATACGCAGGAGCATATCACTTTGATGCTCCAGCAGCCGGAGCATCGACTCTTGCTTTCTGATTACAAGTTGACGCCACCTCTCCTCTTCAGCCCGCGTTTCAGCACGCAACTTCTCCTCTTCAGCCCGCGATTCAGCACGCCACCTCTCCTCTCGCTCATATTGGGCTTTTTTAAAATCAGTCATTGACTGCCTCCACGCATTCAGCTGTGCTCTGTCAGCGTGGGAGGCAGTCTGAAGTTCAGTAAACATTTCGTCACGCGTCCTTCGCTTCCTTCTTCGAATATTCACTAGCCTCTGCGAAGGAGTAAGATTTGCAGCTGGTGGAGAAGGGAGAGGTTGTTAAAAAAGATACATTTTAGAGAACAATGGGTAGACTCTTTCACGTTAGATTTTGCTGTTCACAACATCACACAGCACATGTGCTTTCGTTACAAGGTCGCATTTTTCCTCTTATATTGAGAGTCTCCTGGTTTGGTGTGAGAGATCACTCACGCAGTGCCAGGACACAGATTTCAGCTTGCAGGCAGCCATGGTAAGACATATAGTCTTTGGGCTTTTTTAACCTTCTTAACATGTGGGGATGGTTTCAAACAGTTCTGCCCTCATTTCCCATACCAAGCACCCGTGCCATTTAAAATGGGTTTGCAATGTAAAAGGAGGGGCTGCGATTTCAGGTTTAACATGCAGCACAAACCCAACTAACTCCCCTCCCCCTCACACCCAATTCTCTGGGATGGTCACTTCAACCCTCCCCCCCACCGCGTGGTTAACAGCGGGGAATATTTCTGTTCAGCAGACCAGGAAGGGGCACCTCTGAATGTCCCCTTAATAAAATTGCCCCATTTTAACCAGGTGACCGTGAATGATATCACTCTCCTGAGGATAACAAAGAGTGATAAGGAATGGATGTTGTCTGCATGCCAGCAAACACCGGGACCATACGCTGCCATGCTTTGTTATGCAATGATTCCAGACTACGTGCTACTGGCCTGGCGTGGTAAAGTGTCCTACCATGGCGGACGGGATAAGGCAGCCCTCCCCAGAAACCTTTTGCAAAGGCTTTGGGATTACATGAAGGAGAGCTTTCTAGAGATGTCCCTGGAGGATTTCCGCTCCATCCCCATACACGTTAACAGACTTTTCCAGTAGCTGTACTGGCCGCGATTGCCAGGGCAAATTAATCATTAATCATTAAACACGCTTGTTTTTAAGCCATGTGTAATATTTACAAAGGTACACTCACCAGAGGTCCCCTGTGTGCCCTCAGGGTCTTGGGTCAGTTCGGGGGTTACTGTTTCCAGGTCCAGGGTGACAAACATATCCTGGCTGTTGGGGTAACTGGTTTCTCCGCTTCCTTGCTGCTGTGAGCTATCTATGTTCTCTCCATCCTCATCTTCCTCGTCCGCCGAACCCGCTTCCCCGTTTGCAGAGAGGGACTCATAGAACACGCTTGGGCTAGTGGTGGCTGCACCCCCTAGAATGGCATGCAGCTCCGCGTAGTAGCGGCATGTTTGCGGCTCTGCCCCGGACCTTCCGTTTGCGTCTCTGACTTTGTGGTAGGCTTGCCTTAGCTCCTTAATTTTCACGCGGCACTGCCGCGCGTCCCTGTTATGGCCTCTGTCCTTCATGGCCTTGGAGATCTTTTCTAATGTTTTGCCGTTTCTTTTACTGTTTCGGAGTTCGGCGAGCACTGCTTCATCTCCCCAGATGGCGATCAGATCCTGTACCTCCCGTTCGGTCCAGGCTGGAGCTCTTCTGCGATCCTGGGACTGGGACTGGGACTCCATCACGGTTACCTGTGCTGATGGGCTCTGCATGGTCACCTGTGCTCTCCACGCTGAGCAAACAGGAAATGAAATTCAAACGTTCGCGGGGCTTTTCCTGTCTACCTGGCCAGTGCATCTGAGATGAGAGTGCTGTCCAGAGCGGTCACAATGAAGCACTGTGGGATAGCTCCCGGAGGCCAGTAATGTCGAATTCCGTCCACACTAGCCCAATTCCGACCCCCTAAGGTCGATTTTATCGCTAATCCCCTTGTCGAGGTGGTGTTAGGAAACCGGTTTAAAGGGCCCTTTAAGTCGACAGAAAGGGCTTCGTAGTGTAAACGTGTCCAGGCTTAAGTCGATTTAACGCTGCTAAAGTCGACCTAAACTCGTAGTGTAGACCAGGCCTCAGAGTTACAAACTGACCAGTCAACCCCACACCTCATTTGGAATTGTAAGTACGCAATGAGGCAGCAACAGAGACAAACAAACAAAAAAAAGCAGATACAGGACAGTACTGTGTTAAACCTAAACTACTAACAAAATAAAGGGAAAGCAGCATTTTTCTTCTGCATAGTGAAGTTTCAAAGCTGTATTAAGTCAATGTTCAGTGTAAACTTTTGAAAGAACAACCATAATGTTCTGTTCAGAGTTACGAATGTTTCAGAGTTACGAACAGCCTCCCTTCCCAAGGTGTTCGGAACTCTGAGGCTCTACTGTATAAAAGGGGTGTTTGAGGTAACCAGTAAATGTTTCTATAGCAATTTGAAACACTGCGTTTTAC
>NW_020692395.1:0-2736 GCF_002925995.2 Terrapene triunguis
GCCTGCCCCAGTGCCCCTGCCCTACAGCGCCCCCTGCCCCAGCATCCCCCGCCCTGCAGTGCCCCCCACCCAGGGCGCCCCCCAGCGCCCCCCACCCCAAAGCACCCCCGCCCCACCTGCAGGTGGCTGACGATGCAGTAGGGCTGGGGTCCCTGCAGCCCGCATGTGGAGGAGGCTTTCAGCCGCTCCGCTCGGCCCACAAGCAGGTCCCCGGTGACTGGGTGGCAGCTGCCCATGGAGCAGCCATGCGGGGGCTCGGGGTGCTGGCACAGGCCCCCCCCCCCAGCACTGTGGAGAGAGGTCAGAGCTGAGAGGGGAGCAGCTCTGGGTTGCCCCAGCAGGGAAGTGCAGGGTCTGCACTCCACCCTGGGCGAGGGAGCTGGGGGTCCGTGCCCTGTCCCGGGGCAGTGGGGCAACTCCCTGCCAGCCATGGAGGACAGTGGGTCCATGCTGCTTCGCCTTCCTGGGGAGCCCAGGGCGTCCCAGCTGCCTTTGCTTGGGGACGGGGGGGAGGGCGGTGCCCCAGCATGGGGACAGGGGCTGCCCTGGTGGGGAGTATGCATGGGGCGGAGGGGGGCTGCCCTGGCACTGCGGGGGTACAGGCACTGATGGGCACCGGGACCGCGCTGCTTCCCTTTGTTCTGCCATCACCCAGGAACTGGGGCTCCCTGGCGCAGAGCAGGGCCAGAGCCAGGGGCGGGCAGTCACACAGACGGGGGTGGGGGCTGTGCCGAGGGTCTGGCTCCAGCCTGCTCTGAGCCCCCCCTTGGCCACCTGCGCCTGCCCCTCAGGCAGGGCCAGGAATGGAACAGGCCGAGCCCCTTCCACTGGCTGGGGCGGAAACAGCTGCCAGCTAGAAATAGCCGGGCCCTCGCCCAGCCGGGCAGGCAGCCAGGGGAGGGGTGTCTTTGGGGGTGGGGGCTGCTGCCTACAGCAAGGCCCTGAGTCTGCGTCCCGGGGTCCCAGGGCCCCGACCGCGCTGCCCCAAGCAGGGCGCCGGCTGCCCAGCCAGGAAGAGGGACCAGGACAGGAGGTGGCCGGGCCAGGAACCCAGGAGTCCGGGCTCCCTCCTCCCCGACCTACGACCTCATGGGGAGGGCTGCAGGGGAGCTTGGCCCTCCGTGCCCCAGCACACTCCCTGCCCTCCGGCTGGGGGGCTGCTCACCCTGCCCCCCTACCCCCAGGGCAGGCTGCGTTCTGGGCACCCAGCCAGCGCCGGCCAGCCCCCCCCCCCCACCCCCTCCCCCGGGCTTCAAAGACAGATGAGAACCGGCTGCCCTGGGGTGTGGCCCCCCCGCCGCCCCCCAGCACGGGCACAGCATGCACCCCTCCCCCCAGCTCATGGCAAGGGGGCAGCACAGAGCCAGCCCGGCAGGGCTCCGGTGCTTTATCGAACTCTGGGACCAAACCGGGGGCGAGGGGGGGCTGGCAGCTGGCACTGGGCACAGAGTAACAAGGGAGTGGTGGCCAGTGCCAGGCTCAGCTGGCAGAGGGCACAGCTGGGACTGGACCCAGGAGTCCCGGCTCAGGGAACGGGCCCAGGGCCCACCCCAAAGGCCGGCAGCTCCTCCCCGCCCCACAGCTCCCTGCAGGGGATGGGGCCGGGCCCCGGGGGCACGGGCCAAAGATGAAGCATGAGCCCCAGGGGTGCCAGCGGGGAATGAGCCAGCGCGACCCCCAGCTGGTAGCCCCACCGCAGCCCCCACTGCCCCCTGACTGGGCGGTGCCCCATGCGGGGGCACAGGGGGGAGGGCATGTGTCATCTGCACAGGGGCCACCGGGACCGGGGGCCCACAGGACCTGGGGGGATGGGGGGAAGGGCAACTGAGGGGCAGGGGCCATGGGAGGAGCTGCCCTGCCCCAGATGTTCCAGGAACCCCCCACCCTCTGGCCAAGCTACAGCTTTCCCGCCCCCCCGGAGCCAGCGCATCTGGGGCGGGGCGGGGCCAGGCTGCACATCTGGGGCGGGGCGGGGCCAGGCTGGGCATCACTCAAGGCCCCTTGGCTCCCGGTGCCCCCCCGCAGGACTCACCCGCCAGCAGCCAGCCCCACAGCCTCATCGGGGCAGCCTCGGGTCCCGCTCGTCCTTCGCCGCAGGCTCCTCTGCACCCTGCGGGAGAAGCCGGTGAGCGGAGCGGGGCGGGGCCGGGCCGGATCGGATCCCCCCTCCCCTGGGGACGCGCCCACCGGTGCCGCTCACCTGCCCGGCCCGGCTCGGCTCGGCTCGGCCCCGCTCTGCCCGGGCCCGAAGTTGGCGAAGTTGGCGAGCGGCCGGAGGGAAAGTGCGAGGCGGATTCGCCGCTGGGATCCGGGGCCGCGGCCAGGGGAGGAGCCGGCCGGGGGCTCCCGGGGGCGGCGCCTCGTAGGGGGGCCAAAGGGAAAACGGGACCCCCGGCTGCTCCCCCCCCGGCCCGTTCCCGGCCCCGGGGCTTCAGAAAGGGCCTGTCCCGGCACGTGCCAAGGGGCCCAAGGGCCCCCCCCGTGCGGCCCGGCAGCGGCGTGTCCCTGTGCCCGGGGTGCCCGGGGGGCGCAGTGGGGCGGGGGGCGCAGGCAGGGACAGTTCCCCTGCAGGCAGCCGCCGGCTCAGCCCGGGGAGCCCTAGCCCCGGTGCTGGAACTGGGGGGTGCAGCACCCCTGGCGTGACGCGTTTCCATCCTAACCCCGGCTCAGCCCCGTACACATCGCTCCAGCGCCCCTGGTCAGCAGGCGCAGCCCCGGGGAGCCGCCGGGCACAGA
>NW_020692396.1:0-1480 GCF_002925995.2 Terrapene triunguis
AAAAAATCATTTCTTGCTATAAATTCTAATACTTTTAGAGGAGAAGTTTTAGGACTTATTAGCTCAGATAAAGCTATTAATTCATCATACAATTCTACTGCATCAATGTCAGCAGCGTTATCAGTACTGAGCGCTAAATGTAGGTCTTGGCACTGCTTCATGAGGTCTTCTTTGGAAAACTGATTTTTAATATTTCCAATATCGTATAAAAATTCGAAAGTTTCACAATGACCATGCAACTGACAAAATATTTCTTCAATGGAAGTTATAGCTACATCCAAAATACAATAGAAACATTCAACTTTAAACCTTTCGTTTGGATCGAGAATAGGATCATCATGAGCCTCATAATAAAACTGTCTTGTTTTTTTCCGAGGACGAATTAATTTTTGAGGTGCAAACGTTGGTTCAAAATCAAGATCCTCTGCTATTGTTGTTGCTTCTTTGACAGTTTCTTCAAATCCTTCATCTGAACGGCATTTTTTTAAATATTCCAGCGTTTTATTCAAAATCATCTTTGCCTCAGATATGTCTATGGTTATGTTCTGCATAACTTTGCTGGTCAAATTAATTTGATTTAGAATATTGTGCCAAATAACCGTGCAACGTGAAAATTGAAACTGCATTATTTTCTGAGCCAATGTTTCAGCTTCATGTCGAAATGAAGGATCATACAACAAGTCCTGGCTTATTTCGAATATTGCATCGTAAATCTCACCTGATGAATATCGGAATGGTCTAATAGCTTCTATCCTGCTTTCCCATCTAGTTTGACTCAGAGGTTTAAGTGTGAGTTTTTGTTCAAGATGCTTCTTCAAGACTGCCCAACAGTGTGTGGAAGCACTAAAAAATTTGTAAATTGCTTGCACTGTGGTAAAATATGAAGCGGCATCTTTAGATGATTTGGCGGCATCACTGACAACCAGATTGAGCGAATGCGCATGGCAAGGAATGAAAAAAGCTCAATTGTTTAAATTCAATATTCTTTGCTGTACACCTGCATGTCATCCTCGCATGTTTGAGCCGTTATCGTACCCTTGGCCGCGCATATTTTCTAAAGGTATTCCATAGTGTTCCAATCTCTGTAGAATTACATCTGTGAGGGCTTTCCCAGTAGTTTCATTCACTGGTATAAATTCTAAAAAGTGTTCACAAATTTTCACTTCTGCATTTTCATCAATTTTCAGAAATCGTAAAACTATTGACATTTGCTCGGTTTTGCTCAGATCTTGAGTACAAACAACTATAATTGAGTAATATTTGGCATGTTTCAAATTCGATAAAATTTCATTACGCACTCCATTAGAAATTAATTCTATTATCTCATTTTGTGTATTTTTACCCAAATAATGGGTGTGAATCTCTCCATCTTTCACTCTTCGTACATGCTCAGCCATAACATTATCAAATTTTGCCAATAACTCAACCAATTTTAAGAAATTTCCATTGTTATTCTCATATAAAATATCCGAGGATCCAC
>NW_020692396.1:1490-7451 GCF_002925995.2 Terrapene triunguis
TTGGTCAGATTGTTGTTCATCTTTATCAGTTGATAAAGGTAATCTTTGGTTCGATCGGTCTTCATCAGTTGATGAATAATCACCTTCAATGCATTGCTTAGAGCTTTCTCCTTGATTGTCGACTTTTTTAAAATACTTTTTTGAAGTATGAGATAGTTTTTCTAATTCTTTTTGCCGTTTCTCTCTTTGTTGCCGGTAAGCAGCACCAGAAAGTCGTTTTTGTCCCGGCATTTTAGCCCTATAACCACTGGCACCGACGCGAAACGGAAATTAGCGTGAATGGCGCCGATAGGGCAGCACAGTACACACACGTAATCATGATTTAAGTGACAGTGTCACAACATGACATGATATTTTTCACGTCACACTCCTATTGCACTACTTTACGTAGGTAAGGCACTAGTCATTGGGGCGAGAGAGCTCCCCACGAGCTCGGATACACACTGGACCCAGCTCTGCTGGCGTTTTCCCAGCACTGAGGCCGCCCAGCTGGGAGCCCGAGGGGCACGCAATGGAGAGAGCGCTGTGGCTGGAGGAGCCAAGGAAGAGGTGCTGGGCTTGCTGGACAGATGCTGCCCCTCTCTGCCAGGTCGCTCGCCCCCTGCAGGGGGGGAGGCAGAAGGAGACTCCAGGCACCGGCACCCTGAGGCCACCCTGCTGGGAGCCCGAGGGGCATGCAATGGAGAGAGCGCTGGGGCTGGAGGAACCAAGGAAGAGGTGCTGGGCTTGCTGGGCAGATGCTGCCCCTCTCTGCCAGGTCGGTCGCCGCCTGCAGGAGGGGAGGCAGAAGGAGACTCCAGGCACTGGAGTGCTGTGAGGGGCTGGGGAGGGAGGCAGCAGCCTCTGGGGCTCCAGCAGGCAGAAGCTCCCCAGGGGTCCTGGGGACCCTCCCGCCTGGCCCGACTCTTACCTTGCTGCGGATCTGGCCTGAGGTGGAGTCATCTCCAGTCACCGCCGCTCCCAGGGCCAGGGGTTGGATCCCAGCCCTGCTCCATCCTTGGGCTTCGCCTTGGCCCTGGCACGAGCTGGGCTCAGCCCAGGCTGCCGCTCCACTCCCCTCTCCCCTCCCCTGGCAGGAGGCGGTGCAGAGAGGAGGAGGAGGAGGAGACAGAGGTGGAGACAAGCCGAGGAGGAGCGGACCGCCCGGGCACCATGTTCCCCCATCCTCTGCAGTCGGAGCAGGGCCGCGCTACCGGCTCCCGCCTGAGGGGGGGGTGGCCGCTGCCCACAGGAGAGTGGCGCAAACAAGCAGAGATCCAGAACAGGATCCAGCCCAGGACGCTGCTTGAGGTGAGGCCCCAGCATTTTGCCGCCCCATACATTTTGCCGCCCTAGGCACCAGCTTGTTTAGCTGGTGCCTAGAGCCGCCCCTGGGTCCACTCCCCATCATTGATGAGGAGGTGTCAATACCAAAAGAGGAAAAATTGCTTTTATAGTGAGCCAGCCACTCCCAGTCCCTATTCAAGCCCAAATTAATGGTGTTAAATTTGCAAATGAATTGTAGCTCTGCAGTTTCTCTTTGAAGTCTGTTTTTGAAGTTTTTTTGTTGAAGGATGGCTACTTTTAAATCTGTTACTGAATGTCCAGGGAGATTGAAGTGTTCTCCTACTGGCTTTTGTATGTTACCATTCCTGATGTCTGATTTGTGTCCATTTATTCTTTTACGTAGAGACTGTCCAGTTTGGCCAATGTACATGGCAGAGGGGCATTGCTGGCACATAGAATCATAGAATATCAGGGTTGGAAGGGACCTCAGGAGATCATCTAGTCCAACCCCCTGCTCAAGGCAGGACCAATCCCCAACTAAATCATCCCAGCCAGGGCTTCGTCAAGCCTGACCTTAAAAACCTCTAAGGCCACATGATGGCATATATCACATTAGTAGATGTGCAGGTGAATGAGCCCCTGATGCTGTGGCTCATGTGGTTGGGTCCTCTGATTGTGTTGCTAGAGTAGATATGGGGACAGAGTAGGCAACAGGATTTGTTACAGGGATTTGTTCCTGGGTTAGTGTTTCTGTGGTGTGGTGTGTAATTGCTGGTGTGGTGGTAGTTGCTGGCTTTTATGCATTGAGATTTGGTATGAATTTGTGATTCTTCATTATGTAAGTCAGATACACTAATATAGGTTGCAAATGCAAATACATGTAAACTTTCTAAGAATTTATACAATATAAATTTAATCTAGGCTGCAGGAGAGACCAATTGTCTTCTCGACATACATGTGTAATTCCTATTAATATTAATAGGATTTCTACTCATGTTTGGAAGAAATAGAAATTAAAACTAGAAAAGATCAATTAGATCAGCATTTCTCAAACTGGGGTCCATGGTCCCCAGTGATCAACTCCTCCTCTTTCCTCCCTCAACTCCTCCCCTCCCTCCCAGTGCCTCCTGCATGCCAGGGAACAGCTGTTCCCAGTGTGCAGGAGGCACTAGGAAGGAGGGGGAGGAGCAGGGACAAGGTGCGCTCAGGGGAGGAGGCGGAAAGAATGGGGAAGAGGAAGGGCAGGGGTGGAGCAGGGGCGGGAAGAGGGGGGACGGGGTGGGCCTGGGGGAAGAGGTGGAGTGGGGTCAGGGCCTGGGGATGAGCAGGAAGGGTTTGGGGTCTGCCAAAAATTTTAAATCAAAATAGGGGTCCTTGGGTTGCTAAAGTTTGAGAACCACTGAATTAGATCATGCAGTCCATCACCTCGTTGTTCAGTTCAGTTTTACAGGACTCTATTAATCATAGTGGACTGATTTAAATCAAAGCAATTTAAATCGTCAATCAAGTTTAAATCAGCAAGCTGGAAACATTGATTTAAATCATCAATTTAAATATTGTTTTGCATTTGTGCCTTTTAGTTATTTTTAGGGCTGTTAATTAATCGCAGTTAACTCACACGATTAACTCAAAAAAATTAATCACAATTAAAAAATTAATAGCGATTAATGGCACCGTTAAACAATAAAATACCAACTGAAATTTATTAAATATTTTGGGATTTTTTCTACATTTTCAAATATATTGATTTCTGTTATAACACAGAATACAAAGTGTACAGTGCTCACTTTGTATTATTTTTATTAGAAATATTTGCACTGTAAAAATGATAAACAAAAGAAATAGGATTTTTCAATTCACCTCATACAAGTACTGTAGTGCAATCTCTTTATCATGAAAGTGTAACTTACAAATGTAGATTTTTTTTGTTACATAACTGCTCTCACAAACAAAAGAATGTAAAACTTTAGAGCCTACAAGTCCACTCAGTCTTACTTCTTGTTCAGCCAATCTCTAAGACAAACAAGTTTGTTTACATTTACAGGAGATGCTGCTGCCTGCTTCTTATTTACAATGTCACCTGAAAGTGAGAACACGCATTCGCATGGCACTTTTGTAGCGGTGTTGCAAAGTATTTATGTGCCAGATATGCTAAACATTGGTATGCCCCTTCATGCTTTGTCCACCATTCCAGAGGATATGCTTTCATGCTGATGATGCTCATTAAAAAATAATGTGTTAATTAAATTTGTGACTGAACTCCTTGGGGAAGAACTGTATGTCTTCAGCTATGTTTTACCTACATTCTACCATATATTTCATGTTATAGTAGTCTCAGATGATGACCCAGCACATGTTTGTTTTAAGAACACTTTCACTGCAGATTTGACAAAACACAAAGAAGATACCAATGTGAGATTTCTAAAAATAGCTACAGCACTTGACCCAAGGTTTAAGAATCAGAAGTGTTTTCCAAAATATGAAAGGGACGAGGTGTGGAACATGCTTTCAGAAGTCTTAAAATAGCAACACTCAGATGTGGAAACTACAGAACCACCAAAAAAAAGCATCTGCTGGTGGCATCTGACTCAGGGTATGTCTACACTACGAAATTAGATCGAATTAATAGAAGCCGGTTTTATAGAAATCGGTTGTATACAGCCGATTGTGTGTGTCCCCACATTAAATGCTCTAAGTGCATTAGTTCGGCGGACCGCGTCCACAGTACCGAGGCTAGCGTCGACTTCCGGCGCATTGCACTATGGGTAGCTATCCCACAGTTCCCGCAGTCTCCGCCGCCCATTGGAATTATGGGTTGAGATCCCAATGCCCGGATGATGCAAAACAGTGCCGCGGGGGGTTCTGGGTACATGTCGTCAGGTCCCTCCCCCTACGTCACAGCAACGGCAGACAATAGATTTGCGCCTTTTTACCTGGGTTACCTGTGCAGACAACATACCACGGCAAGCATGGAGCCCGCTCAGCTCAGCTCACCATCACCATATGTCATCTAGGTGCCGGCAGACGTGGGACTGCATTGCTACACAGCAGCAGCAGCTAACTGCCTTTTGGCGGTAGACGGTGCAGCATGACTGGTAGCCTTCATTGGCGATCTGGGTGCGGGCAGCTGTGGGGCTGGCAGCCGTAGGGCTGCATTGCACCAGCCCCTTGCCTTTTGGTAGAAGATGGTTTATTACGACTGGTATCCGTCGTCGTCGTACTGCAGTGGCTGTCGATCATGGGCACCCGGGCAGACAATGATGGTTATCAGTCGTAGTATGCCATTTTCTGCCACGCGCCCTGTTGGCTCATTGCACGTTAGCAAAGTCGTAGTATGCTATTTTCTGCCAAGTGCCCAGTATTGTCTGCTAAGAACCCAGAAGAGGCCGATGGCGATCTGGGTGCTGGCAGACATGGGGCTGGCAGACGCGGGGCTAGATTGCTACACAGCAGCAACCCCTTGCCTTTTGGGCAGTAGATAGTATATTACGACTGGTATCCATCGTTGTCATACTGCAGTGGGTATCAGATGGTGCAATAGACCTGAAGGCTTACTGCCAAGCACCCAGAAAATGCCAAGGGCTATCAGTCATGCTGCACCGTCGTCTTAAGATGTAAAAAATAGATTTATTCTGTATTCATTTGCTTCCCCCCTCCCTCCCTCCTGTTAAACCCTGGCTTTTGAGTTCAATCTTTGGGGGGGGGGGGCATTCTGTGTGACAGTTGTTTGTGTTTCTCCCTGATGCAAAGCCACCTTTCTTGATTTTAATTCCCTGTACCTGTACGCCATGTCGTCACTCGCCCCTCCCTCCCTCCCTCCCTGCCTTCTTCCCCTGGTCCGTCAGATACTACTTTCGCGCCTTTTTTCAGACCAGACGCCATAGCTAGCACTGGGATCATGGAGCCCGCTCAGATCACCGCGGCAATTATGAGCACTATGAACACCACGCGCATTGTCCTGGAGTATATGCAGAGCCAGGACATGCCAAAGCAAAACCAGGACCAGGCGAGGAGGAGGAGGAGGCGATTGCAGCGCGTCGACGAGAGTGATGAGGAAATGGACATGGACCTAGACCTCTCACAAGGCACAGGCCCCAGCAATGTGGAAATCATGGTGTTCCTGGGGCAGGTTGATGCTGTGGAACGCCGATTCTGGGCCCGGGAAACAAGCACAGACTGGTGGGACCGCATCGTGCTGCAGGTGTGGGACGATTCCCAGTGGCTGCGAAACTTTCGCATGCGTAAGGGCACTTTCATGGAACTTTGTGACTTGCTTTCCCCTGCCCTGAGGCGCCAGAATACCAGGATGAGAGCAGCCCTCACAGTTGAGAAGCGAGTGGCGATAGCCCTGTGGAAGCTTGCAACGCCAGACAGCTACCGGTCAGTCGGGAATCAATTTGGAGTGGGCAAATCTACTGTGGGGGCTGCTGTGATCCAAGTTGCCAGGGCAATGAGAGACCTAGTGATATCAAGGGTAGTGACTCTGGGAAACGTGCAGACCATAGTGGATGGCTTTGCTGCAATGGGATTCCCAAACTGTGGTGGGGCGATAGACGGAACCCATATCCCTATCTTGGCACCGGAGCACCAAGCCACCGAGTACATAAACCGCAAGGGGTACTTTTCAATGCTGCTGCAAGCCCTGGTGGATCACAAGGGACGTTTCACCGACATCAACGTGGGCTGGCCGGGAAG
>NW_020692397.1:0-4677 GCF_002925995.2 Terrapene triunguis
GTGCACGGGGCGGCAGCACGCGGCGGGGGGGGAACAGGGGGTGCACGCGGCGGCCCGTTGCAGTCCCAGCGCGCACACACCCCCTCCGGCCGCCCGGGTCCGTGCCCTGCAGCCCGCGCTGCCGGGTCCGCGCCTCCTTCTCTCCGCCTTGATCCCTTCCCCCGCCGCCTTGGGCTTGCGGCGGGTCCCCCGGGGCGCGCCCGGCGGGGGCAGCTCCCCGCAGTGCCCCGATCCCGGGGGCCCCCGCCCCCCTGCCCGGCCGCGCGGCGCGGCGCGGCGCTTACCTCCCGCTCCGCTCGCTCGCTCGTTCCCTCCCGAGCTCGGCTTGTTTTGAAATTAACCTTCCCCTTCCCCCCCTCCTCTTGTCCCCGGCACAGGCTGCCTCACGTACGCGGCTGCGGGGAGCCCCCGGCCTGGAGTCCCGGCTGGGAAGGGACTGCGAGGGACTTCACTGGCAACACACCACAGCTACAGAGAGCAAATGCACCAGGAGAGAGCTACAGCGCCAGAGGAACAGGGACACACACACCAGGGCCAGACACACACACACACACACAGATACAACGCGAACAGCCACCCACCCCGAGACAGCCACAGGCAGAGAACAGCTACAACTATGGGGCCAGGAACACATAGGTAGGTACCTCTACCTACACACACACACACACCGTTCCTAAGAGGGAGATGCTCAGTTGTAGGCAAACAGGGACACATGCAGACACACACAAGGCCTTGTCAGTGCAGACAGAGGCATACAGCTAAGCAGAGACACATGGCCGGATCTTCAGAGGTGCTGACTATAGTTTGCATTTGATTCATTTGGAATTATAGGGGCTCAGCACCTCTGAAGATCAAGATCGCAGCACGGCGCGCACATATACATCCACCCACACATACATGACTACATGGATCACACTCAAGGCCCGGGACAGCAGGCATACATACACACACGGTGCATATACATGGCTGTATGCCATCACACATATATGCAGTCTCAACTGAGCGTGCCTGCATACATATAATTTGCCCCACACACACACACACACATGCAGCCACAAAATGTAATCCAATATGTTCATATTTTATTGGCATGGCAAGCTATACAAGTGTAGACAGTCCCTAGGCACAGAAAGTCACAGGGGTGCACACAAAGACAAGCGGGGTCTCTTGCACACAGGAGCAGCCAAAACCCAACAGTTCTCCTTGCAAAGAAAAACAATGCCGCTGTTGCACCCTTATTCCCATAGGCGCTGGAACGACGGGTGCCGGCGATGCAGCAACACCTCTGGCTTGGTTTCCATCATATACAGGGTTTACAGTTTGATTCCATGGCTGTGGGCACCCCCACTATACAAATTGTTCCAGCCCCCCTGCATATTCCCCATAATGGTTACTCTCAAATGCCCTGGACACTGCTCAAGCCACTCTGCCGGTCACTTCTTTCTACAGGAGAGGGGGGCCAGGAAAACTCATCCTCACACCTCCCTTCCAAGCTGCCTATTCCCTGATCCAGGCCAGGGGCTGGCCAAAGTGCAGCCCTGGGGCCAAACACAGTCTGCAGGGACAGAGTTATACCTCATGGCCCTCCCTCTTTCAACAGAAAAACCCGCCGCTGAGACCACAGGTATCAGGGGTCGGAGATGGATGCACAGACGCGGAGACCCAGTAGCCTGTTTGGTGGGACCAGTGACTGGGACCAGTTAATACAGGGGTGGCCCATGGAGCCAAAGAGGCGGGCCCGCATGCAGCCACTGGGGCCCTTCCATCAGAGCAGGTGCAGCTCTGGGTTTAGCAGCCCCTGTGACTTTGGACAAGGCCAACTTGGGAGCCCCCTTGGACATCTTCACTTCCCGGCTGGGGGATCCCTTTCCCCCCAGTTCCATGGCTACCTGCCTGTGCCTCACCTGCGGAGGAGACTGCGCCGCATTATTGACCTGGCGCTGCGCCCTCTAGGCAGGTCCCCGCGCTCCTTGGCCCATCCCTCGGGCTGCCCGTCCAGGAGACGCTCCCCACCCGGGCCACACGCGGGCTCCCAGCGCCGGGATTTGCCTCTTGCCCGCTGCCGGCCGGGTTAAAGCGCTTCGGGAAGGGCTGGTGTAAACAAGCTGCCCACATGCTCAGCCCCTTCCCGCGCATTGGCTGCCCGGCTCCCTTTAAATACACGCCCCCACCGAAGCCAGCAAAAAATAAACAGTGCGGGGCTGGGGCGCGCTTGCCGCGGCTTCCCCCTGGCTCCTCCCTGCCAGTCCTGCACCATTCCGCCTGGGGCCTTGCACCCAAGCCCTGACAGCCTTTGGGGGGTGCGCACCCAGCAGAATGGCAGCTGGGGGGGGGGATCCCCACCAACCCCCCCCTCTCTTCCTACACCCAGCAGCGTGAAATCACCCAGCCGCTCCATTTCTGCTGCTCCCACGGGAGGGGAGGGACAGAGAGCCGCTCCATGCCCGATTTACCCCCACCCACTCCTCTCGCAGCAGCAGGGAGACTAGAGGGGGTGGCCACCCCCTTGGTGACCCCCCCCCCACCATGCAGTGGCTGGCAGGGAAACAAGGAACCCTCACTGTCCAATTCCCCCCCCGGAATTCGGTGACAGGACTAGACGGGGAGGAACGTCCCCGCTAGATTTCTCCACACCCTCCCCGGGGAGCTGAACCAGCTCAAGGCCAACTTTCCACCCCAATGGCTCTGTCAACTCGCAGCCCAGCAGCTCCTAAGCCACCCTTGTTCGCTTCCCGATAGACCCCTCGCCAGGTCTCCGGCTCGCTTGCACACGCATGGGTTGCAGAGTAGCAGCCGTGTTAGTCTGTATCCGCAAAAAGAACAGGCGTACTTGTGGCACCTTAGAGACTAACAAATTTATTAGAAAGCTTCTGCTCTAATAAATTTGTTAGTCTCTAAGGTGCCACAAGTACTCCTGTTCTTTTTACGCATGGGTTGGGCATCATGCAAAGCACCATGCGGCTCTAAAACGTGCAGGAATACCACTGTTTACCCAAACGCTTCTGGCTCCGAAGGGTGGGTGGGGGAGGCAGGGAAGGCGTGGCGTTTGGCAACACGCTTGATATTTTTTGTTGCTTCCTACGCTGTATTGGCTGGAATGTCTCTCTTTCTTTTTAAGGGAGAATGTCCACATTTTGCTTAACCGAGGGGGACAGGTTGGCCGCCTGCCAGATGCTGAAGGCAGCACCTAATTAACATAAAATGAGAGTAGTTGCAGCAGTAACTCTCATCTTTAGTACATGGGCAGCCTGCCGACAAATTCACAGATCCCAGCGTGCCATGCTCCGTGTTGGACCAAGATAGAGTACAAACAGTATATGCTGGAGCTCAGACCCTCTACTGGCTCCAGACCGCTTGGATCAAGATGAGGTTTGGCATGCTGAAATCCACACCCATTTAGCTCTGTGCTACTCCAAATCAATATAGAGGAGGGCATGCTGGGGGCTGTAGTCTGCCACAGGTTGGCCTGCTACATTAATGAGAAAAGAGACATGGAATGCATTTAAAATCTCTGTGGCCTCTCTGTAATTTAACTGCCTTCTGTTATAGGACTTTTTCTATCTCCATTTCTGACCCTTCTCAAATCCATTGATAAGGGTTTCTGTTTGTAATTTCAGCTCTTTCCCTGCCACAGACTCCTGGATACTAGAGGCTTTTTTGTTACATCTTTAAGACAATTTGAATTTAATGGGACAAACTCATCCACTTAGGCCTGGTCTACACTACGGGGTTAGGTCGAATTTAGCCGCGTTAGGTCGATTTAAAAATGAATGCGTCCACACAACCACCCCCATTCCGTTGACCTAAAGGGCTCTTAACATCGACTTCTGTACTCCTCCCCGCCGAGGGGAGTAGTGCTAAAATCGACTTTGCTGGGTCGAATTTGGGGTAGTATGGACGCAAATCGATGGTATTGGCCTCCTGGAGCAATCCCAGAGTGCTCCATTGTGACGGCTCTGAACAGCACTTTGAACTCCGATGCACTAGCCCGATACACAGGAAAAGCCCCAGGAACTTTTGAATTTCATTTCCTGTTTGGTCAGCGTGGCGAACTCAGCAGCATAGGTGACCATGCAGTCCCCCCAGAATCGTAGAGCGTAGAATGTTTCTATGCTCCCCCTATCATCTCCGTCCCTGAGGTTATCACAGATTAAAAGGCAAAAAAACCACACTCGAGATGACATGTTTTCCGAGCTCATGCAGTCCTCCCGCACTGATAGGGCACAGCTTAATGTATGGAGGCATTCAGTGGCAGAGGCCAGGAAAAAATTAAGTGAGAGCGAAGAGCGGAGGCAGGACACGATGCTGAGGCTAATGGGGGAGCAAATGGACATGATGAAGCGTCTGTTGGAGCTGCAGGAAAGCCAACAAGAGCACAGACCCCCGCTGCATCCACTGTATAACTGCCTACCCTCCTCCCCATGTTCCATAGCCTCCTCACCCAGACGCCCAAGAACACGGGGGTGGGGGAGGCTCCGGGCACCTAGCCACTCCACTCCAGAGGATGGCCCAAGCAACAGAAGGCTGTCATCCAAACAGTTTGATTTTTAGTGTGACTACAATAAGCAATGTGGCCTTGTCCTTCCCGCCTCCCCCACCCCACCCGGGCTACCTTGTCCGTTATCTTTTCTTTTTTTTTAATTAATAAAGAAAGAAAGCATGGTTTCAAAACAATAG
>NW_020692398.1:0-6048 GCF_002925995.2 Terrapene triunguis
TGTCATAACTATAAAGGGAAGGGTAACAGCTCTCCTGTGTACAGTACTATAAAATCCCTCCTGGCCAGAGACTCCAAAATCCTTTGACCTGTAAAGGGTTAAGAAGCTCAGGTAACCTGGCTGACACCTGACCCAAAGGACCAATAAGGAGACAAGATACTTTCAAATCTTGGGGGGGGGGGGAAGGCTTTTGTTTGTGCTCTTCGTTTTGGGGGTTGTTCGCTCTTGGGACTGAGAGGGACCAGACATCAATCCAGGTTCTCCACATCTTTCTAAACAAGTCTCTCCTATTTCAAACTTGTAAGTAAACAGCCAGGCAAGGCGTGTTAGTTTTACTTTGTTTTCTCAACTTGTAAATGTACCTTTTACTAGAGTGTTTATCTCTGTTTGCTGTACTTTGAACCTGAGGCTAGAGGGGGGTCCTCTGAGCTCTTTAAGTTTGATTACCCTGTAAAGTTATTTTCCATCCTGATTTTACAGAGATGATTTTTACCTTTTTCTTTAATTAAAAGCCTTCTTTTTAAGAACCTGATTGATTTTTCCTTGTTTTTAGATCCAAGGGGGTTGGATCTGTATTCACCAGGAGTTGGTGGGAGGAAGGAGGGGGGATGGTTAATTTCTCCTTGTTTTAAGATCCAAGGGGTTTGGATCTGTATTCACCAGGGAGTTGGTGAAGGTCTCTCAAGGCTACCCAGGGAAGGGAATTAGCTTTGGGATGGTGGCAGCAGACCAGATCTAAGCTGGTAGTTAAGCTTAGAAGTTTTCATGCAGGCCCCCACATTTGTACCCTAAAGTTCAAAGTGGGGAAGCAGCCTTGACATGGTGGCAGAGCAGTGGGAATCATTTTAAACCCAAAAGCCAGTAAGATTTTTTTTTTCCTTCTTGCTGCTTGGAAAGCAGAGCTGAAGGTAGATGCATATCTTATCTCTCCTTGCCTGAAGGCAGAGGTGTTAAGTTTTTTTTTAACAAGGGTCTTTGTTAAGAGAAGGGTTCAATCAATGAGCAAACAACTGGTAAAAGGAATTTACAAGCTGAATTGTTTTTTTTTTCTTTTTACCTCCTCGGGAATAGCTAGTTAGAAAGTCTCTGTTACCTCAGCAGCAGCCTGAGCTGAGTGCATCCCAGTTTCAGTCAACTGCAGAGGGGTGTGGCAACAAGAAAACAGGAAAATGACTACCAAAAAAGTAGCTAACCAAATAGAACTGGCCAGACTAGAAGCAGAAGAAAATGACAGGAAACATCAGAGAATGCTTCAATTAAAAAAACTCGAGAAAGAAGCTGATGAGAGAGCTATAGAGCAGAGAGAAAGAGAAGAAAAAGCCAAAGAGGAGGCCCACAAGAGAGAGATGGAGCTGAAAGAAAGAGAAGAGAAAGCCAAAGAGGAGGCCCACAAGAGAGCTATGAAGCTGAGAGAAAAAGAAATGGAGCATGAACTGGAATTAGCACGGGCTAGGCCGGGTACACCAGCCAATCCTAGCAACCCCTCTCCAGGTACCACTTCCCATCCCAGAAAATTCCCCACCTACAAGGCAGGCGATGATACTGAGGCCTTCTTAGAAAATTTTGAAAGGGCCTGCCTTGGATACAGCATCACTACAGACCAGTACATGGTAGAGCTGAGGCCGCAGCTCAGTGGACCCTTAGCAGAGGTGGCGGCTGAAATGCCTAAGGAACACATGAACAGTTATGAACTTTTTAAAAACAAGGCCAGACTCAGAATGGGGCTAACACCCGAGCATGCCCGTCGGCGGTTCAGAGCCCTAAGGTGGAAACCAGACATGTCATTTACCCGGCATGCCTACCACATTGACAAAAATTGTGATGCCTGGGTATCAGGAGCAAATGTTAAATCTCTGGAAGATCTGGTTTCCCTAGTAAAAATGGAGCAGTTTTTAGAGGGTGTTCCTGAGGAAATAGAAAGGTACATCCTAGATAGGAAGCCAAAAACTGTAACCGAGGCGGGGGAGATTGGAGCCAAATGGGTGGAGCTGGCAGAAAAGAAAAAAACTAGTAGCAGTTGGAGCGAATATCAGAAGGGGCAAGCCGAAACAAAACCTTACCACCGGGGACAACACAAGGCCCCACCCACATCCCAAGGGAAACCCCAGACGCCTTCTCACCCCACCACACCAGTCTCCACCAACCAACATCGCCCCGGTGATACCTTAGCAGGGCAATGTTTTAAATGTAATGAACTGGGACATATAAAAGCTCACTGCCCCAAGAACCCCAACCGATTACAGTTCATTACACCACAATCACACCAAAGATCCCCAGACCCAGATGCCTCTCTCATACCCTCGGAGCGAAGGGAAACCTTGAGAGTGGGCAGAAAGAAGGTTATCGCTTGGAGGGACACTGGGGCACAAGTGTCAACTATCCACCAATCCCTAGTGGACCCCAAACTCATCAACCCGGAGGCTCCAGTGACAATTCAACCCTTCGTGTCACAGTCTGTAACCTTGCCTACAGCCAAGTTGCATGTCCAGTACAAGGGCTGGTCAGGAATGTGGACTTTTGCAGTCTATGGCAATTATCCCATCCCCATGCTGCTGGGGGAAGACTTGGCCAACCATGTGAAGCTAGCCAAGAGGGTGGGAATAGTCACCCGCAGCCAGGCTAAGCAAGCTTTCACCCCCATCCCTGTTCCTGAGCCGTCCACCAGGGCCCCGTCTGTGTTACCAGAGACCCAAACAAAGGTGGTGGAACCGGATCCCCTGCCAACGACTGCAACAGCCGTAGTGGATCCAATCCCAGAGACCCAGCCAAAGCCAGTCCCAGAACCGGAACTGGCAACGCAACCAGCACCAGAACCATTGCCAGCACTGAGTCCAGCGCTTGCAAACCCATCTACGACTCCAATGCCAGAGGGCACCAGCGAGCCTGAACTGGCGGAAGCAGCAGATAACCCTACCCAAGAGGCTCAGCCAGAGCCTGAAATACCACATAGTGCACCAGCGGACAGCGGTTCACAGTCAATGGAAACAGCTCCAGCACCTGCATTGCTTCCAGAGGGACCAAGCCCCAGTCCACAGTCCAAGGAGGAACTGATGTCTCCAGCATCAAGGGAACAGTTCCAGGCCGAACAGGAAGCAGATGACAGCCTTCAGAAAGCTTGGGCGGCGGCACGGAGCACCCCACCGCCTCTCAGCTCTTCTAACCGATCCCGGTTTGTTGTAGAAAAAGGACTTTTATACAAGGATACTCTTTCTGGTGGGCACCAGGAAGACTGGCATCCTCAAAGACAGTTGGTAGTTCCCAATAAGTATCGGGTAAAGCTCTTGAGCTTAGCCCATGATCATCCCAGTGGCCATTCTGGGGTGAACAGAACCAAAGACCGGTTGGGGAAGTCCTTCCACTGGGAGGGAATGGGCAAGGACGTTGCTAATTACGTCCGGTCTTGTGAGGTGTGCCAACGAGTGGGAAAGCCCCAAGACCAGGTTAAAGCCCCTCTCCAGCAACTACCCATAATTGAGGTCCCACTTCAGCGAGTAGCTGTGGATATTCTGGGTCCTTTCCCAAAGAAGACCCCCAGAGGAAAGCAGTACATACTGACTTTCATGGATTTTGCTACCCAATGGCCGGAAGCTGTACCCTTAAGCAACACCAGGGCTAAAAGTGTGTGCCAGGCATTAGCAGACATTTTTGCCAGGGTAGGTTGGCCCTCTGACATCTTTACCGATTCGGGAACTAATTTCCTGGCAGGGACCATGAAAACCCTGTGGGAAGCTCATGGGGTGAATCACTTGGTTGCCACCCCTTATCACCATCAAACCAATGGCCTGGTGGAGAGGTTTAATGGAACTTTGGGGGCCATGATACGTAAATTCGTAAATGAACACTCCAGTGATTGGGACCTAGTGTTGCAGCAGTTGCTTTTTGCCTACAGGGCTGTACCACATCCCAGTTTAGGGTTTTCACCATTTGAACTTGTGTATGGCCGCAAGGTTAAGGGGCCATTACAGTTGGTGAAGCAGCAATGGGAGGGGTTTACGCCTTCTCCAGGAACTAACATTCTAGATTTTGTAAGCAATCTACAAAGCACCCTCCGACACTCTTTAGCCCTTGCTAAAGAAAACCTAAAGGATGCTCAGGAAGAGCAAAAGGCCTGGTATGATAAACATTCCAGAGAACGGTCCTTCAAAGTAGGAGACCAAGTCATGGTCTTAAAGGCGCTCCAGGCCCATAAAATGGAAGTGTCGTGGGAAGGACCATTCACGGTCCAGGAGCGCCTAGGAGCTGTTAACTATCTCATAGCCTCCCCCACCTCCAACATAAAGCCTAAGGTATACCGTGTTAATTCTCTTAAGCCCTTTTATTCCAGAGAATTAAACGTTTGCCAGTTTACAGCCCAGGAAACAGATGACGCGGAGTGGCCTGAAGGTGTCTACTACGAAGGAAAAAAGGAGGGTGGCGTGGAAGAGGTGAACCTCTCCACGACCCTTGGACGTCTGCAGCGACAGCAGATCAAGGAGCTGTGCACAAGCTTTGCACCAATTTTCTCAGCCACTCCAGGACGGACCGAACGGGCATACCCCTCCATTGACACAGGTAATGCTCACCCAATTAGAACCCCACCCTACCGGGAGTCACCTCATGCCCAAGCGGCTATACAAAGGGAGATCCAGGACATGCTACAGATGGGTATAATCCGCCCCTCTAACAGTGCATGGGCATCTCCAGTGGTTCTAGTTCCCAAACCAGATGGGGAAATACGCTTTTGTGTGGACTACCGTAAGCTAAATGCTGTAACTCATCCTGACAACTATCCAATGCCACGCACAGATGAGCTATTGGAGAAATTGGGACATGCCCAATTCATCTCTACTTTAGACTTAACCAAAGGGTACTGGCAAGTACCACTAGATGAACCCACTAAGGAAAGGTCAGCCTTCGTCACCCAGGCAGGGGTGTATGAATTCAATGTACTCCCTTTCGGGTTGCGAAATACACCCGCCACCTTCCAAAGACTTGTAGATGGTCTCCTAGCGGGATTGGGAGAATCTGCAGTTGCCTACCTCAATGATGTGGCCATTTTTTCTGATTCATGGACAGAACACCTGGAGCACCTGGAAAAAGTCTTCGAGCGCATCCGGCAGGCAGGACTAACTGTTAAGGCTAAAAAGTGTCAAATAGGCCAAAACAGAGTGACTTACCTGGGGCACCAGGTGGGTCAAGGAACTATAAATCCCCTACAGGCCAAAGTGGATGCTATCCAAAAATGGCCGGTTCCAAAGTCAAAGAAACAGGTCCAATCCTTCTTAGGCTTGGCCGGATATTATAGGCAATTTGTACCACACTACAGCCAAATCGCTGCCCCGCTGACAGACCTAACCAGAAAGAAACAGCCAAATGCAGTTCAGTGGACTGATGAGTGTCAAAAGGCCTTTAACCAGCTTAAGGTGACACTCATGTCTGATCCTGTGCTAAGGGCCCCAGACTTTGACAAACCGTTCCTAGTAACCACAGATGCGTCCGAGCGGGGCGTGGGAGCAGTTTTAATGCAGGAAGGACCGGATCAAGAATTCCATCCTGTCGTGTTTCTCAGCAAGAAACTGTCTGAGAGGGAAAGCCACTGGTCAATCAGCGAAAAGGAATGCTACGCCATTGTGTACGCGCTGGAAAAGCTACGCCCATATGTTTGGGGACGGCGTTTCCAACTACAAACAGACCATGCTGCGCTACAGTGGCTTCATACCGCCAAGGGGAATAACAAAAAACTTCTTCGGTGGAGTTTAGCTCTCCAAGATTTTGATTTTGAAATACAACACATTTCAGGAGCTTCTAACAAAGTGGCTGATGCACTCTCCCGGGAAAGTTTCCCAGAGTCAACTGGTTAAAAATTGTTCTTGGAATGGAACATATTGTTAGTTTTTATATAATCAGTAGTATGTCTAAAGGTACATGTGTCTTATTAACTCTGTTTTCTCCTAGAGCTCCAGGAAGAAATCACAGCCAGTGTGGAACCGGACGTCCAACACTATCTGTGATTTGGGGGGCGTGTCATAACTATAAAGGGAAGGGTAACAGCTCTCCTGTGTACAGTAC
>NW_020692399.1:0-322 GCF_002925995.2 Terrapene triunguis
GACGTAGAGATTTTATTTCTTAGTTTATTTTTGCTTCTTTCCTGGCCCATCCACGAGGCCATCGAGAAAGTTCAAGTGCAGTTCAGTCAACAGGAGAGAATACTCCAAGTTATTGGGCATGCTACCAAGGAAACTGCAGTGTTTTTAAATCTCCAGCCTGAAATGATGAACAACAGCACACTCCAAATTTAGGGTTGCCAACTTTCTAATTCCAGGAAACTGAACACTCTTGCCCCGCCCACTGCCCTGCCTCTTTCCTGAGGCCTTGCCCCTGCCCCCCCCCCTCCCCAGGCCCCCCCCCCCCCCCCCCCCCCCCCCCCCC
>NW_020692399.1:422-3144 GCF_002925995.2 Terrapene triunguis
CCCCCCCCCCCCCCCCCCCCCCCCCGTCGCTTGCTCTCCCCCACCCTGTCTCACATGCTCATTTTCACTGCAAGGCCCCACAAAGGCATATTTATTGTTTTGACAGATGTATTATGCTAAGTTCAGGTTTTATTTATTTGCAAACAAGAGGTGACATCTGTCACGAAACGACCACATTTGTTTTTAAGAATGGTGATGGATGCATGATGCAGTGGGTAAATTTTCTCTTAAAAAGTTTTGCAACCAGTTATTTTGAGGAGTGCAGAGATCCCTTTTCCTTTTGAGGAGGCCGGCTGTTAAAGTCTGAGGCCAAGCTATGGAAACCTCCTCAAAACTGGGCTTTTCTTTCCTTTTTGATACCTTTGGCGGTCACACATCCATCCTGAATATGGTTGGTAACAACAGCTATATTAAGAAAACTTCTGAGTTAAGGGAGACTTTTCCAAACTGAGATTAGCCTCATTCCAATTAGATTGGGCCACATTGTCTGTCTCCAAGGTGTATTTCACATGCATCTGTGTTGATCACCTGTAAAATCCGCACAGGGAAGATGCCAGAAAGAATAGCTCCCCAAATCTAACTACTCCTGAAACTCTGCCCTACAACATCATTGACGTTTGCTTCTCATCCTGTGAAAGCTTCTAAAGAAACTAAACTGTCAGCTATGAACAGTTCAGTGAGAGCTGTTAAACTTCTGCTTCAAAAGCCTCACTAAGGTCTGTATCTGTGTTGGAGGGGGAAGGAGAAGGGTTACCCACACAATCGTGCAATCTAAGGAGGAAGCTTTAATTGGCTTTAAGATTGTAGTTTAAACATGGACAGTCATTTGGTTTCAATACTGAAATATTCAGCCAGTTCAGTGTGGATTGCACAGCCTGGATGAATTTTTCTGACAGGGGTTTATATCTAAACAGGCAGCCGCTCCTCACATTACAGTTTTAGGATTTATGAGTGTGGATTATCTGTTGTGTTATTCTGATCAGCTGACTAAATTGATGACTTGATTCCAATGCAATATCATTTACTGATTGAGTTACTGATTTGCCCATAGCTTGACAACTCTGTGTTCAACCCATAGTTAGCGTCGTGGTGTTTATACCGGTTTAGCCTTAGTGCTGTGTGGGCTTGATTTGATTTGTTTGGTCATATTTATACAATGGCTCAAAGGGACATCGAGTCATATTTCGTTCCGTAAGAAACATGGGCCAGAACCATGAAGATGTGAGTTGAGATCAACCAGTCCATCCTGGAGGCTAATCAGCTCCCTCTAAATTAACCCTTTGGGTGTCACAGGGCAGCAGCTGAAGGCCAGCTGGCTCAGACCTCTGCTAGGAAAATGAGCTAGCCCCACCCAGGCTTTCGTGATAAGGTGGCAATGGTGTTGAGTGAGATGGGGTTGGTGATATGTGGGGGGAATCTCTGGGTAGGAATGATGGGGGGTTGGCTCTGCAGTTCTTCTCATGGCCCAGCCCAGCCTGCACAACCCCTGGGGTTGTACCTGGTCAGTCCAACTCCCCACTGAAGCTGGGGGTGTGGTTCAAAAGGTTGTAAATGGAAGTGAAGAGCTTGTACATTTCAACGGCTGTGGTGCTGGCAAAGGAAATGTATTTGTGTTAAGGGGGGATATTGAGGCATTGCTGAAAGAGGGCAGAGTTAAGATGATGTGGGTAACCTTAACTGTGTGTTTCCTGTTCTTAGAATTTTGAGATTTGCTGAAAATGAGATCTGCCAGGGGGCGGCATCCCAGCAAGCAAACTTACCTCTGTGTTCACAAAGATTTTGCCCTTTAATTAGTACCGGGGGGGAGGCCCTGGCTGCCCACTAGGTAATAACGAGCTACAAGCCGACTCCAGGGTTAAGCTCTTAGAAACTCTGTCCCATGGTGTAATGGTCACACTTTACCTCCTGTAATCTGAATTGGAGTCTCCATGAGACTTAATCACTCTCTTTTTCTTTGCTCCTTGTTTGGATCCAACTGTTATTTGGGACAGAATCTTATTCACAACCCAGATTGTTTCTCCTGGGCTCAGTGGGCAGGAAGAGCTCAGTTGTCAGTGGGACCTGGGACTCCAGCCTCACTCCCCTCCAGCTCCACCCAGCCCTGTTACTCGTGGGGGACTTCTGCGCCACTGTGCACACGCAGAATTTTTTTTCTCTGCTGAAAATATATCCTGCTGGAGAGGCGCTACAGTTATGCCTTTCACCCACCGGGGGCTATGGTGGCACCAGAACAGAGGGCAGCCGCTCCCGGGCAGGAGCAAACAGCTGTGGATAGAAAGGAGAAGAGGCTGCATTCTTCACAGCACGCTGCCTGTGGAGCCAGGTGAGGAGCCATGGGATATGGGGGGTGGGGGTGGACAGCATGGGGCACATGGGGCTCCTGGGGACTGGAGTTTAGAAGGGCTAGTCGGGGGGGAACAGAATAGGATGGGGGCTGAATGGGAGTGGGGTGCAGGGACACATGGAGGCAGGAGCCCCGGCTTGAGGGACCCTGGGCTGAGGTGCGGCCCGGGAGCCACGCTGCTTACCCCGACCCTGCCAGCGCTGGACCGGCTGGAGACGAGGGGGGAGCGGGCGGAGTCAGCGCTGGTGGGGGGGAGCCCAGAGTTGGGGCGGCTGGGGGTGCGGGTGGGGTGGGGGGAGAGCCCAGGGTTGGGGCGGGGGGGGGGGTGGGGGGGGGGGGAGAGCCCAGGGCTGGGGTGAGGGGCAGGCAAAACATTTT
>NW_020692400.1:0-1215 GCF_002925995.2 Terrapene triunguis
GGGAGCCCTCAGCACCTGAGACGTAGGCTCAATCTCTCTGTTTGCAGGAGGACAACTCCATGCAAATAGGAACAACAGCACTAGCATCTGTGAGTGTGTTGTAGGAGAAGGAAGGTGAGATTACCCTTGTCTGGGTCACTCAAGAGACCCCATGACTGGAACAGTGTGTCCAGGTCTGGGGTCTGCAATTTTAAAAGGCCGTTGACAAGTTAAAGAGGTTTCAGAGAAGAGCTAAGTGAATATTTCAAGGTCTGGCAAACACTAATCATAGGCTGAGTTACTTTATCTCTCACTATTTAGCGCAGGGGTCGGTAACCTTTCAGAAGTGGTGTGCCGAGTCTTCATTTATTCACTCTAATTTAAGGTTTTGCGTGCCAGTAATACATTTTAACGTTTTTACAAGGTCTCTTTCTATAAGTCTTTAATATATAACTAAACTAGTGTATGTAAAATAAATAAGGTTTTTAAAATGTTTAAGAAGCTTCATTTGAAACTAAATTAAAATGCAGAGCCCCCCCAGACTGGTGGCCAGGACCCGGGCAGTGTGAGTGACAATGAAAATCAGCTCGCATGCCGCCTTTGGCACACATGCCATAGGTTGCCTACCCCTGATTTAGCATGTCAAAAAGAAGGTTAAGAGGAGACTTGATCACGGCGGAAGAGCAGATACTCAGGGCTGTTTAATCTAGCAGACCAAGGCAGAACAAGATCCAATGCCTGCGAGCTGCAGTTAGAAAAATTCAAACTGGAAATGACATGCGCAGTAATTAAGCACTGGAGCAGATTACAAAGGGCTGTAGAACATGAAGCCTGGGGTCTTTCTAAAAGAGATGGGTGAGTTCTACCACATGTTTTTGGGCGTGAGGCAGAAATTACGAGGTGAAGTTCTCTGGCCTGTCTCACACAGGAGGTCAAACTGGATGATCACAATGGTCCCTTCTAGGCTCAGCAGAACTATGATCTGGAGCTAGAAGTATAATAACTGTACCACCATTAGCCAGAAGAGCTCTTTAAAACCCAGTTTCGGCTGGTCCAATATCACAGCATAATGCCTACTGCAGAATGGTTCCTGTTGGTATCCTTGGGGCTGTGATCCCTAGTGCCCTGGTTTGATTTCCTTACTGCCTTTAACTCAGTCTGTGCATCAGAGCAGTGATGTTGTGTCAGAATACAGGTGAGTTCTTCAGCCAGAAAAGCCCGTAGCTTTGAAAGGAA
>NW_020692401.1:0-5856 GCF_002925995.2 Terrapene triunguis
CCCCCCCCCCAGTAGATTTATTGTGATTTATCCCAATCTGCTGGCAAGTATCCTAATCAGAGCCCATATGTCTTTTGAGGTCTTAACCTGTTAACATTTTCAACTCCCTAGCATACCACCATTAAGTACTTGCTTAATAAAGGCTCATCCTATATCTGTTGAAATCAGTGGGATTAAGATTGGGGCCTAAAGGAATATGGCAAACACTCTCAGCCAGGAGTTTCCTCTCAAAATCTTACATAGATAAATGGTGAGTATGACATGATATAAAACCCTATCTATCCATGCATTTTCTAATTCCTGCACCAATAGGACCCTATAATTTTACTAAGAAAATTAATTAATTAAATCAGAATTAAAAGTCCATAATAAGCGAAGAACTGACCAAATGCCAACATCAAATAACTGAATCACTAACATTTTGTGCCATCTGTTGTTGAATTTTGAATGATCTGAGAATTCTGCATTTTACTCCCTGTTTGAGGCTAATTCTTTGGAACTTTAAATAGCCTTTTAAAAATACCTCAGACCAGGTAGAACTTGAGCAGATGTTTTAATCTGTTTTAAGACTTCATTTATCCTGAGCACAATTTTTCCTTTGTTTTAGAATGGTAAGGGTATCAATGGGACTACACCAGTCTCGGAACACAAAACTCCTAATCTTGTTTATTTCAAAATTTATTCTATATAGAGAAGGCTGCTCTCAAACAATATTAGAAGTGTCTGGAGAAAAGTTTTAGAATTTTTATTCTTTATGGACACTCTCTTAGGGTATGTCTACACTACGAGGGTAATTCGATTTTACTTAAATCGAATATGTGGAATCGATATTGCAAAGTCGAACGTGTGTGTCCACACTAAGGACACACTAAGGACAGTAATTCGACTTTGTGAGTCCACACTAACGGGGCGAGCGTCGATATTGGAAGCGGTGCACTGTGGGCAGCTATCCCACAGTTCCCGCAGTCCCCGCTGCCCATCGGAATTCTGGGTCGAGCCGCCAATGCCTTCTGGGTAAAAAAAATTTGTCGTCATCCGTCCGTCACTAACGCCCTCCCTCCCTCCATGAAAGCGCCGGCGGGAAATCAGTTCGCGCACTTTTCTGGTCAGTGACAGCGCGGACGCCACAGCACTGCGAGCATGGATCACGCTGCGACCATCGCTGCACTTGTGGCCGTTCTCAACACCTCGCAGCTTATCATACACCTTTCCCTGAGGCAGATGCAGAGAAATCGGGCGAGGAGGCTACGGCACCGCCGTGAGAGCCTGAAGTCGGAGAGTGGCACAGAGCTGTCAGAAACCACGAGCCCCAGCGCCCAGGACATGACGTTGGCAATGGGGCATGTGGATTTTGTTGAACGGCGATTCTGGGCCCGGGAAACAAGCACGGACTGGTGGGACCGTATAGTGCTTCAGGTCTGGGATGAATCCCAGTGGCTGCGAAACTTTCGCATGCGGAAGGGGACTTTCCTCGAACTTTGTGAGTTGCTGTCCCCTGCCCTGAAGCGCAAGGACACCCGCATGCGAGCAGCCCTCACTGTCCAGAAGCGAGTGGCCATAGCCCTCTGGAAGCTTGCAACGCCGGACAGCTACCGGTCAGTCGCGAACCACTTTGGTGTGGGCAAATCTACCGTGGGGGTTGTTGTCATGCAAGTAGCCAAGGCAATCGTGAAGGTACTGCTCCCAAAGGTAGTGACCCTGGGAAACGCGCAGGTCATCATAGATGGCTTTGCCGCGATGGGATTCCCAAACTGCGGTGGGGCTATCGATGGGACTCACATCCCTATCCTGGGACCGGACCACCAGGCCAGCCAGTACATCAATAGAAAGGGCTACTTTTCAATGGTGCTGCAAGCACTGGTGGACCATCGGGGACGGTTTACAAACATCTACGTCGGATGGCCGGGCAAGGTTCATGACGCTCGCGTGTTCAGGAACTCTGGTCTGTTTAGACGGCTGCAGGAAGGTATTTACTTCCCAGACCACAAAATAACTCTTGGGGATGTGGAGATGCCTACAGTCATCCTCGGGGACCCAGCCTACCCGCTAATGCCCTGGCTCATGAAGCCCTATACTGGCGCCCTGGACACAGAAAAAGAACTCTTCAACTACCGGCTGAGCAAGTGCAGAATGGTGGTGGAGTGTGCTTTTGGCCGTCTCAAAGGGAGATGGAGAAGCTTACTGACTCGCTGTGATCTCAGTGAAACCAATATCCCCATCGTTATTGCAGCTTGCTGTGTGCTCCACAATCTGTGTGAGAGCAAGGGGGAGACCTTTATGGCGGGGTGGGAGCTAGAGGCAAATAGCCTGGCTGCTGATTACGTCCAGCCAGACAGCCGGGCCATTAGAAGATCCCAGCGGGACGCCCTGTGCATCCGGGAGGCTTTGAAAGCTAGGTTCCTGAGTGAGCAGGGCAACCAGTGACTTTTCAGTTTGTGGACAGAAAAGCTGAACCTGCCCCCGTTTCTTTACCCAGTTCATTTTGACTATCCTCTCCAGTTCCATACCCCCTTCACCCCCTTCCCCTTCCCAAAAAATAAAATCATTTCGATTTTGTTAATGAACACCGTTGTCTGTATTGCTGTTTTCGCGGGAATATTTTAAACCGGGGACGCAGACTGTGGCGGGGGGCGGGTTTAGTGTTCTGATGCAAATGATGCTTCTAAACTCCCGGAATGACAGGCTCCGCACTGGTGGACTGGTTATTTCAATGGAGCCTGCCAGCACTCCTGGGGGGGGACTGTGTGTATGTGTCGGCTATGTGACTTTCTGGCAGGGGGGGTAGGGTTACAGATCCCCTGCTGCGTGGATCTGTGAGCCAGGATAAGGACCGCTGCATAAGATCTGTAACCGCCCTCCCCCACCACAAAGTAACAGAGCAACCCCCCCCCCCAGAACATGAAAACCACCTCCAAGACTGACCAGGGTAACCAGTGACCGCACTGTGTATGTGTCCTGATGCTGGACCTGACACCGCCTCTGTACCCTGCTAAAGGTCACTGTCCTGTCCAATTACCAAGCCCCTTCCCCCCCTCCAGACAGACTCTCCCTCAAAAGAACCTGACTGAAACAGTAATGAACAGAAACAAACATTTTATTGCGAACCAGACATGAAACGTGGGGGGTGAAACTTGGACGGGGGCTTGTGTGAGGTGGGTAGGAAAGGACTTATGAAATTTTGGGGAATGTCAGCCTTCTACTGCTAGAGCAGTCTGCAGGGGTTGATTGAAAGTTTTAACGGCCCTTGCCGCCCCTCCTTCTTTGGACTTTGGGTGAGGGTGGTGTGGGACTTGGTGGCGGGTGAGGGCGGTTACAGATAGACTGCAGCGGGGCTCTGTCCTCCTGCCTCCGGTCTTGCAGAACATCCACAAGGCGCCGGAGCGTGTCCGTTTGCTCCCTCATTAGTCCAAGCAGCTTTTCAGTAGCCTGTTGGTCCTCCTCACGCCACCTCTCCTCCCGTTCCATGACTGCTCGGTGCATTTGTGACAAGTTCTCCCTCCACTGTGTCTGCTGGGCTGCCTGGGCTCGGGAGCATCCCATTAGTTCTGTGAACATGTCTTCACGCGTCTTCTTCTTCCTCCGCCTAATCTGCGCTAGCCTCTGGGAGTGTGCTGACAGGCTGGGTTGGGAGACAGTCGCAGATGTGTCTGTGTGAATTTTAAAAAGGGAGTGAATTCCTGAGACAGATAAATGAAATTGTATACAAAGAACCTAGTCTTTCTCTGTGAACAAGACCATGCACTGAACCTCTCACATGCGCACTCAGGACAAGGTCGAATTTTCGGCCGTCGCCTTCAGTGCCTGTGGACTTGCGGAGGTCTTGGAGTGTTCAGAGAACTGTGGCTGGAGACCTGAACTTCTGGAGCGGGCAATAATGGTAAGCCGCAGACTTGTGGCTGCTTAAAACTCCAGCAGTAGCACTGGCCTCCTTTCACATTGAAAGCAATGCCAGTCTGTGCTGCCAGCAATCAGGACAGCATCAACTCTGCCCCTGTCCCACCCCCTCGCGGCTGTCCCAGGGAAAGATCCCTGTATGCTGCCCCTCTCCCTCCACCGCGTGGCTGTAAAGCAGTCCCAATACTAACATTCCCCTCCCTAATTCAAAGCAGGGCGTCATGAGCGACATCACCCTCCTGAGGATCCCGGACACCCAGAGAGAACGCATGCTGCGGGAAAGCATGCAGAAACCGGGGCCGTATGCCGCCATGCTATGTCGGGCCATGATCCCGGAGTACTTGATTGTGGCGTGGAGGGGACATGTCTGCTACCACGGAGGGCCCACTAAGATCGCCCTACCCCGGAACCTGATCAACAGGCTTGAGCTCTACCTCCACGAGACCTACGAGGAGTTCTCCTACGAGGATTTCTCGTCGATCCCCGGCCACATTGACCGGATTTTCGCGTAGGTGCACTGGGACTTTGGAGTGGAGCGTCTTGGGCCTGGGAATCATGTAGTAACGGACATTGTGAAATTTTTTTAAAATACTTGGGACTAAATTGAGAATAGCCTAAGACAGAGAAATCATGAAAACCCATTTGTTACCTTTGTAAATATTCCTGTTTTGTACCTGATTATTTTTTTACTAGTTTACAGCACTTTTATAAATATACATTGTTAATAGTATAAATATTACCGTTCTGTTTTAAATAAATGTTTACATGTTTACAGCACTTACTGCTTGATCCTTCCCCTGATTCTGTGTCCGGGGTAAGGGATGGGGACGGTTGGTACGGGATCTCGGTAAGGGTGATGAAGAGCTCCTGGCTGTCGGGGAAATCAGCGGTGCCAGCGCTGTCGACTGCCTCGTCCTCCTCATCTCCTTCCTCCTCTTCCCCGTCCGCTGAGGAACCGGCCGCGGACAATATCCCATCCTCGGAGTCCACGGTCAGGGGTGGGGTAGTGGTGGCGGCCGCTCCCAGGATGGAATGCAGTGCCTCGTAGAAACGGGATGTGTGGGGCTGGGATCCGGAGCGTCCGTTAGCCTCTTTGGTTTTTTGGTAGCCTTGTCTCAGCTCCTTGATTTTCACGCGGCACTGCGTTGCATCCCGGCTGTAGCCTCTCTCTGCCATGGCTTTGGAGATCTTCTCGTAGATCTTAGCATTCCTTCTTTTGGAGCGCAGCTCTGAAAGCACGGACTCATCGCCCCACACTGCGATGAGATCCAAGACTTCCCGATCAGTCCATGCTGGGGCCCTCTTTCTATTGGATTGCACGGCCATCTCTGCTGGAGAGCTCTGCATAGTTGCCACTGCTGCTGAGCTCCCCTCGATGTCCAAAGAGGAACTGAGATTCAAACTGCCCAGACAGGAAAATGAAAATGAATTCAAATTTTCCCGGGGGTGTGGCTGGTCAGAGCATCCGAGCTCGGACTGCTGTCCAGAGCGTCAACAGAGTGGTGCACTGTGGGATAGCTCCCGGAGCTATTACCGTCGATTTCCATCCACACCTAGCCTAATTCGATATGGCCATGTCGAATTTAGCGCTACTCCTCTCGTTGGGGAGGATTACAGAAATCGATTTAAAGAGAGCTTTATGTCGAACTAAATGGCTTCCTGGTGTGGACGGGTGCAGGGTTAATTCGATATAACGGCGCTAAAGTCGACATAAAAGCCTAGTGTAGACCAGGCCTTAGCTACTACTGGAGAAATAAAATCATCAGGCAAAAACAGCCCAATAACGGCCAATTAGTATAAACATCCATTAATGTCTTAATATCCATACTTTCTGGGATACCCAGTTTTTATAACTTTTTATTAATTTATTTTCAAGTTAGCTTATTCTGGTATGTAATACTCAGAATTTATATCTTTTAAAGTGCATATCGTTGTCAATTTTTCAATATAGGACAGTGATGT
>NW_020692402.1:0-19144 GCF_002925995.2 Terrapene triunguis
GGCACCGGAGGCAGGGAGGGAGGGTTTTGCGGCGGCCCGGCGGGCACTGGAAGGAGAGAGGGAGGGTTTTGCGGCGGCCCGGTGGGCAGTGGAGGGAGGGAGGGTTCTGTGTCCATACGAAGGACAGCGGAGGCAGGGAAGGAGGGTTCTGTGGCGGCCTGGTGGGCAGCAGAGGGGCGAGCCCCGCTGATCCCTGTGCTGTTTGCACTGTGCCGAGCCCCTCTGCAATGCCGGCCCCGTGCGGAAGTCACAGACCCCAGCCAGCGCTGCCTGTGTCGGCCCCCTCGGAGCCTGCCCAGCCAGGAGAGGCACCCCCAGGCTGCAGGGGGGAGCCCCTCTCACTCGGCTGCAAGCGGGCTGCAGCGCCTGGCTGCCCATGGGCGGAGGGAGCGGGCAGGTGCCGCCCTTCACCCCCCCTTCGAGCCGTCTTGACCGCCCTCCCTGCGGCTGCCGTTTTCTTTCTTTTTTTTTTTTTGCTTTGGCCGCCCGGCCCCCTTTTTTTTTTTTCTGGGGTGGCCTAAAAGCTAAAGCCCGCCCTGACTTGGGGATAATTACCCAGTGTCTGTTCACAGGGGTAACCATTCGCCAGGGTGGCTGAGGGCTGCAGTGTTAGCAGTAGACCTGGATTCTCTCACTGGAGGGTTTTTGAATTGCTGTAGATGTGGTTTGTGTCACTGTGTCCCTAGCACAGTAATACGTGGCTGTGTCATCGGTTCTCAGGCTGCCCAGCTGGAGATAGGCCGTGCTTATGGAGGTGTCCCTGGTGATGGTGAATCGCCCCTGGAAGGCCTGGGCATAGCCAGTGCTACTGGGGGCGATATATTGTACCCACTTCGGTCTTTTCCTGGAAGCCTGCTGAAACCAGTTAATTTTGTAGCTGGTAAAGGTGTAGCAGGAGGTTTTATATGTCACCTACACTATGGAGAACACTAATATCTACATTGACTTGATATTAACTGGGTTCCAAACATTTGCCAGACCATGTACATCTACCAATATGAGATATGCCATCATATGCCAGCAATGCCCCTCTGCCATGTACATTGGCCAAACCGGACAGTCTCTATGCAAAAGAATAAATGGACACAAATCTGACATCAGGAATCATAACATTCAAAAACCAGTGGGAGAACACTTCAACCTCTCTGGCCATTCAGTAACAGATTTAAAGGTGGCAATTTTGCAACAGAAAAGCTTAAAAAACAGACTCCAATGAGAAACTGCTGAACTTGAATTGATATGCAAATTAGATACTATCAATTTAGGCTTAAATAAAGACTGGGAATGGCTGAGCCATTACACACATTGAATCTATTTCCCCATGTTAAGTATCCTCACAGCTTCTTGTCAAACTGTCTTAAATGGGCCATCTTGATTATCACTACAAAAGTTTTTTTTCTCCTGCTGACAACAGTTCATCTTAATTAATTAGCCTCTTAGAGTTGGTTGGGCAACTCCCACCTTTTCATGTTCTCTGTATGTATATATATCTCCTCACTATATGTTCCACTCTATGCATCCGATGAAGTGGGCTGTAGCCCACGAAAGCTTATGCTCAAATAAATTTGTTAATCTCTAAGGTGCCACAAGTACTCCTGTTCTTTTTACTCTCTTTTTGGGTGCAGCAAAGTCAGATACTTTATTATCTCTAGCAATTGCATGGAGGGAGAGAGCTAAACAGGTCTCACTCCAGGTAAACAATTACAGCAAGCATTTATACCTTTTGCTACATACAATAATAAGCAACAGCTGCATTTTGTTTATACATAGGTCATCCTGATATCTTATTTTTCTCACCTCTATTTAGACTATAGTCTACATTCCATACTTATCTAACACAAGGTCGCAACAACTTCTCAAACAGTTCTTTCCCACTTGCCTCACACAATCCTCGCTTCGACAAATTTCACGTTATTACAGTTACACCTAGCCTGACTCTTGCTAACAGAGACTGTTTGCATTGAAATCCCCATCAAATCCCTGTCAGTTCTTGCTCTACTTCCACAACACACACACACACACACACACACACACACACACACAGAGTTGTGACAGAAGCTTCTTCTTTATGGTGCCTGGGTTACTTGTGTTCTTCTGCTGGCGCCAGCCTTCTTCTTCTTCTTCTTTTTTGTTTTTTGAACTCTGAAAGACAAAATAGACATTTTTCTACCACCACCACCACCCTTAGTGGGGTAACAATTCGAGGTCACTGTTTGGAATCCCCTTTCCATGGGTTAAGCTGTGAAGAATGGAACCATTTTAACTTTGGCTTGTTTAGCCTTTTTGTCCAGGTTTCTCCCTGGTATGCTGCTGGGCTGGCCTTTTCCACAGTGTTCACAGGGCCTTCCCATTTCATACCCAAAGAATGAGCTTGTTCTGCACATTTTCAATACAGCACCTGGTCTCCAACCTCCGCTCAACAGGCTTCTTCACCCAGCCCAGCCTTTTATCCACCTTTTTTACATTAAGGCCCGATTGTTCTGCTATTTCCTTGTGGGTTTCTGTTAGTGTCTCTAAAAGGGACTGGATCCGTTGGTCATTTAGCACTTTGGGTTGCCACCCAACTGGAATATCTACATCCAGCCACCATTGCTGGGGTGTTCTCATGTCCCTTCCTGTCATTGCTACAAAGGGAGTATAACCGCGACCTGCTGACCATAGGGCCATTAGAATCATAGGCAGTTTTTCATCCCAATCTTTTCCATTTTCTTTTACCATTTTTCTTAAAGCATCCTTTAGAGTGCGGTTAGTTTGTTCCACTTGTCCTGAGGATTGGGGGTGGCCCCCAATGTGGAACCTTTGCTTAATGCCTAATAATTTACACATTTTCTGCCCTTTCGCTAGGAGAAAATACAGTGGGCGACTCTTGTCCGCAGACATGTCAAGGAAATCCTTCGAGAAGTTCAGGGTTCCCAAAAGGGCTCTTAAGGATGCCACATCAGTAGGGGTGGGAAGTTTTCCAATCAGTTCCACCCGTTGTGCATCTGGGGTTCGTCCTTCCTTTCCCAATATGATCCCTAGGTATTTTACTGCTTGCTGTACCAATTGGGTCTTTGCTCTACTAGCTTTCAATCCAGTATCCTGAATGATGTGTAACACATTCTCAGTGATTCTATCAACCTCCTCCCTATTGTCCCCTTGCACCAAAATATAATAAGCACAGGAAATTACTCTTTTTTGGTCTTCAGGTATCAATTTTTCCCAAATCTTGACCACATGGGAGTGACAAATTGCGGGGGCATTATGAAAACCCTGGGGGACCCTTGTAAAACAGAACCGTTGTCCCCTGGAAGTGAAGCCACATTTGTACCAAGACTCAGGGTGTGAGGGAATGGCGGAGAAAGCATTTGCTAAGTCTGTCACTGAGAACCACTGTTCTCCTGCTGTTACTGCAGCAACCACTTCTTGGTACTTGGACACTCCCGGGGCAGTGGCAGGGGGTTACTGTGTTTAATGCTCTAAAATCCACTGTCATTCGCCAGGTCTTCCCATCCCCTTTTAGTACAGGCCAAATCGGGACATTATTAGTAATAGCCATTTGCACAATAACACCCTGTTCTAACAAGCTTTAAATGGTAGAATTCCTTCCTTCCTCTGCTTCTAAAGGATTCTTGTACTGGGGCTGTGGAGGGGGGTCAGGTCCTCGGATTAAAACCTCAGCATCAATTTTTCCACATTCTAATTTATTTTAGGCCCATACCCTTGGAAACGTTTCCACCCATGGGTCTCCTTCTTCTGCTTGCCCTCCTTCCGGGACCGGGGCCTTTATGGCCACATACCTTTGTACAGCATTAATGGAGGGGGTGGAAGTTTCTGCTGGCTCTTCACTATTTGTCCAGAGGAACCCATTGGCTAAATCCACAATGAGCCCCACACCATTAAGGTAAGGCATCCCCGATATTCCATCCTCCTTATCCACATCTCCAGTTTGATCCAGCTTCTGAATACAATAATCTACCCATGATTCCCAATTTCCTACATGGGTCAGGATCAGTCTTGTGATAAATGCTTCCACTGTCTCCCCTGTGTATGATACTAGTTGTGAATCTACACAACTAGATCTACTATTGACTTGATATAACAATATCTACATTGACTTGATATTAATTGGGTTCCAAACATTTGCCAGAACTTGTATAAATAAATTAGCTATTTTAATTAGCTTATGGCAAGATCACATGAGACATACAGGAATTATGCTGCAAGAGCAGATCCAACCCACTATTGGTCTAACCAAGTTTTACCTTGTTTTTTAGAGGAATTCAATCACCTTTTTACTTCCATAATGAACCTTACAAAGAAACATCCTGTTTTAGTCAAACATGATTTTGATAAGCCATTTCTGTTACACACTAACTCTTCTGCTATTGGGTTAGAAGCGGTAGTAATACTGAACCAAGAATGGGAATAGCCAATGATGCATTCAGCAAGGTCTGGGACACCCCTTCCTGCATCGATTTTGCATTGGGGGTGTGACGTTATCTGGATTTTATTTGATGACATTGTTTTTAAAGAGCCACTCATCTTTAGGTGTAGTGGATCTTGTGGTGATACAAGGACTGGAAAACCTAAGGAAACTGCTTTTCTAACTTCTTTGTTAGCCTGTGTGGTGAAACAGAAGTTTACTTTTGTCACTGGTTTGGTATATCTTATGGGATAATAACTACCAGTTTTAGGGTGCATTTGCCCTGTTTCTCAGCAATTTGTCCTGAATTTGGTATTCTCAGTTGTGACCCACCAAGGCACGGTTACAGCCAGATCCCCAGTTAGTGTAAATCCGGAGTAACTCGAGTCTAGCGGAAGCAGTTGCGGTGACTTTACACTAGCGAAGGATTTGGCCCCAGGAGCAATTCGCTCCATCCGTTGGGTCTGATGCAAACCCCAATGCGCTCGTCCCCTTTACACTGACAGACGCTGTCCTGTGAGTCTGACACAGAGACGGGCCCCAGGAGAGCCAATGTGCCAGGTCTGCGAGGGGAGAGCGACTCAGAACAGGACTCACTCCGGATTGGGGGTCACAGATGAAATGAGGGGCTCTGGGCAGGAAGGAAAGACACGTTGCCCGGGAATGGAAGGGTTAAAACTGCGGGGAGGTTTGTGTTACATTCACCAGGTTGCTGGGTCTCTTGTCTGAGCCCGGAGCCCTGTGTGTGTCACTGCTGCCCCTGCGTGGCTGCCGGAAGAAGGACGATTCCGCAGCCAAGGTTTTTGTATGATCACAAATCGGTTTCGTTTCATTGTGTCTCTACCACAGTAATAGCGGGCGGTGTCCTCGGGCTTCAGGCCGGTCAATTGCAGATACAGCAGGTTGTTGGGGTTGTCCCTGGAGATGGTGAAGCGTCCCTTGAAGGACTGTGCATAGTTGATGGTAGTTGAAGTTGCGTGTATTTCCCCGATCCACTCCAATCCCTTCCCAGGGGCCTGTCTGATCCAGCTCATCCAGTGGCTGCTGAAGGTGAACCCGGAGGCTTTGCAGGAGAGGCGGAGAGAGTCTCCGGGCTTTTTCACATCCCCTCCGGACTCCACCAGTGACTGGGACCGGACACCTGCGAATAAAGACAGGTTATAAATATTGGTATATAAACAGCGATAATGTCATCTATTGTTCTAACTCTGACCGTTATTCAGAGGAGGAAAATACCTTCCAAAGCTGCTACAGCGAAAATTACAAGGAGCAAAAATCCCATTCTCCCTGTTGTTGGAGGGGAAAGTTTTCAGGGGACTGGCTGGTCACTGCACAGACCCAGGGGCTGCGGATTGTGTCTCCGGGTGCAGCCTGGGCAGAGAGAGGCACAGATTTAAACAGGAAACTGTCTCCCTCATTTGCATGTCCCGCTTTATAAGAGACACACACTCCTGCTGCCAGTGATCTGACTGACTTGCCCTAGGGTTCCGGGTGCGGGAGTCAGACTGTCCCGGCCTGTGTGTCTGTGCAGCGCCGGGCACAGGGTGCTGGGATCCTCATTAGACTTTCGGACCCCTATTAATTTCATCTGGTGACCCCTGGTTTGTGTATTTGGGGAAAGGGTAAATAACTACTTTACTGCTTTAACCCAAAAGGCTGCGGCTTCTCAGTGACAGATCTGGGGATTGAGGGGTTTTAAGCCGGGAAGATGAGTAGCCGCATTTGTATCTCCTTCTTTTCTTAAGGGACTGGGGAATTCAGCTGCGAATGGACTCCAGATCCCAGCCCCGAGCTCACGGAGGAGAGTGACGGACTAGAGAGTCTAGCAGGGACTGTGTGACTGTGTCTTTAACACGCTCCCTGATACTTGATCAAGCCCTGGTAAATTCACATATCATCCTTAGGTCTGGCTCCTTCAAAGCTCTCGTGTTAAATATCCCCCTGCACGTTGCCTCTCTTAGTTAGCGGCCTAAATTCTGCAGAAATGGGTTGAAGGAAGGAAAATAAGTTACATATTGACACCGCTGTGAGACAGGTTGTGTCCTGCCCAGATGTAATCTTGAATTTGATTTCAGTTTAAACAGATTTATTGAAACACAGACCCGCAGAACGACTGTCTAACACATGAATTAACCAGACAGTAGTGGTGATAATTTACTGTGTGCTCAGAAAACCAGGCAGTTCTTAAAACGAGACGCTCTCTGTAGAGGGGGTATTTTATTATCAATGGGCATGTGCAAGAAACTTGGAGTTTGAAAAAAGATGAACCCACTAGATTCTGTATAAGGAATTTCCACGCTCTGCCTGTGAATTTAGGATTAGTGACCTCTTAGCCCCCCTCCTGCAGAACATGGCATTGGCTGTTCAGGAACCCCAGTCGCTTTGCAAATGAAGCAGCGTGTTCAAGAAACACAATTCAGCCTTCCTCAGGTGTGTGCAAACTGTGGCAAAACCATGGTGTGAAAAAGTCGAGTTTAATCAGGTTCCACCTTGGCTCTATGGCTCCTGCTTCCTGCCTGTCTTGTCCAGCTTGGTTTGCCGGCAAGGCAGGTGGAAGGACAGACAGCTAAGTGTGAATAACACTTCTCAGAAGGAATCTATTTCTGCACCACGAGGAAATGTATAAGGGAGGCGGTCTCGGTTCTGTCGGAACCGTGGGTCTTTGATAATCACAGTGAATGTTCAGAGACTGAAGCCGGGTAAAGCACTGGGGACTTTATACTCTGTTCCTCTCTCGCTTCTGTCTGACTGCTCTGTTCTGGCAGTGACTGGGGGCACGGAGAGGGAGGGGGGTTCGCGCTGGAGGTTTCTGTGCTAACTACAGGAGGTTTCTGATCGCTGTGTCTCTCGCACAGTAATATCGGGCGGTGTCTTCGGCTCTCAGGCTGTTCATTTGCAGATACGCCGAGCTGCTGGACTCATCTCTGGAGATGGTGAATCGCCCTTTAACAGCATCACTGTAATATGCTGCTAAATTATTAGCAGGCTCAAGTATCTCTGCGACCCACTCCAGTCCTTTCCCGGGAGCCTGACGGACCCAGTTCATCCAGTGGCTGCTGAAGGTGAATCCGGAGGCTTTGCAGGAGAGGTGGAGAGATCCCCCAGGGGTTTGAATCCCCCTCCGGACTCTACCAGCTGGACCTGTGACCGCACACCTGAAAAGACAGAATGAGAATCACATTCACACCTGGCCTGGCTCAGAGCCCCTTGGAAGCAGCAGAAAGGTTCCCAGTGACGTCACTGCGCTTTGGGTCAGGGTAGGGATGTGCAACATCCCCTGGTGTCTCCAGTCCATGTAGCAGGGAAGGGGATAAAATTACCTCGAAGGGCTGCTAGAAAGAAAGCGAGGCTCAGCCACAGTCTCATGTTGCTGACACTGGAGGGTTTTCTGGTGGGAACTGCACCGACGCCCAGACTTGCCCCTCCTCCCTTCTCACACGGCGGGGTCCCGGAGATCACAGGGTTTCTATAGCGCGCCGAGGCACTGAATTTGCATCTCCTGATCTTTATAAGACACGTCTTGGACCTCAGCCCTGAACAAACTCAGCCTCCCAAAGATGGGTGTAGTGGGAAAGGGTTGTGTGAGTAAAGGAGAAGAGTAAGAACTCCACTCACAGAATCATTTCTGCAGTGGTCGCTATAATTGTTGGAGAGAAAATTCCCTATTGATTGTTCACCTTCCACTAACTCCTGTCTGCTTGTCCCTCTGCTCTTCTGAGACCCTTGGAGCAGTGTGACCTGTCGGGGGACATGAGCCTGGCACTTGAGAATCTGGCGGTTTGTTCCTGGCTCTGCTACTCGTATGATGGGTGATCTTGGACAAGAGACTTACACTCTCTGTGCCGTGATTTGTATGTCACTAAAATGGGGGAAATGATATTGACCCTCCTTTGTCAGGGCTTTGAGATCTAGGCATGGAGACCACTATGGAACAGCTCGGTGTTGTTAGCTCAGCTAGAAGAATTAGAGAAAGTTTATTGAACTCCTTCGAGCAATGCTGGACTAGAAGACAGAATTAGTATTATTATTATTCTACCAGTACCTTAACATTAGTGGGGATTTGGGGGTCAGGATCCCTCTGTTGCTGTGAGAGGGGTAGCCCCAGAGGCGCCAGGGTGCGGGGCGCTGCTCAGTCAGGCAGTGAGTGTTATCTCCCGGGTGAGAGGCAGTGTGCTCCGATGATGGGCTCAGTTCCCTTTAGGGGTGGGCGACCCTTTGCAGAGGTTGGTTTGTAAAATCCGAGAGCTGGGGTTGGGATATTGAAGGGTCCTTAAGGGAGAGAGCAGCTCACTGGATCTCTGAGTAGCGCCATGGGTTATATAAGGCCGGAGAAGATTTGTCCCATGTTACTGAATCACAGAGAAATACCTAAACACCTGCTAATATTTTCTCCCACCAGAAGGGTTATTCACAGTGTAATGTACCAGTCAGCATAAGGGTGTCACTGTCTGTTCCCTACTTCTGTCTGGAATGATCACTGCCAGCAACAATAGGAAGCTCAGCTTTATTTCTCTCCTCGCATGCTGCTCTCTCTATTTCTTTTCCCTCGTGTATGTTCTCTGGGGTGTGAGTGAAGTTATTTGAGATGGAATTTTCAGGGGAGGGTTCTAGGAATTGATACATTAAGGGCGAAGCTCACCAGGGGACATGGCTGTTGCAAGGCTGTTGCACTTGCTATAAGTAATTAGAGACTCATTAGAGCAGGGACTCAAGTCTCCTCCTGAGTCCCAGAGAGTGTCCTAACCCCTGGGCTGTAGAGTGACTCGCTTTCCTGCTCTCTCTGGCCCAGTACATGTCACCAGCCAGGCACCTAGGGGATTTCGGCGCCTACAGGGTGCAGGCTTTGAGGGTCTCAGTGTCATGTCCGATTTAGGCACATAAGGCGGCAGTTAGGTGCTGAATTCCCTTTGTGGACCAAGCCCTGAACACACATTGAAAGCCCCTGGCAGGTGGCTGTCTAGCTCTCCTAGGCTCCTTCCAGAATTCAAACCTATCTGCCCAGGCTACGGTTCTCTAAAGCTCCCGAGGGATTATAATAGGCATGAGGTGCCAATATCTCTAGGGCAGCTTGGAAACCCTCCGCCTGGCTGTTAGAGGGGGGGAGGGGTTTAAATAACGTGTTTTCATTCAATTTAATGTTGGTTCTCTCAGCCTGGGCTATTGGGAGGTGGAGGGGGTGAGGAAAGGTGGGGAGGTGGAGTGAGGAGCAAAGAGTGTATTAGGGGAAAGGGAAAGTTGCAGGCTGGTCTCTGCTAACAGTGCGGTTAGTCTGTGTCTGCATCTGTGTGTGTGAGAGTCACAGACAGGTAGCTGCGGACAGGAGTTTTCACACTCACTGTCTCTCCGTGGCGAGCTGTAGAACTCCAGCCCCCAGTGGAGAGTTTGTCCTTAGCCAGCGAGGGCAGGTTTTGTCTAAGCTCAGCCCCGCTTCCCCTCACTGTGTGTCCCGCACAGTGATACCGGGCGGTGTCCTCGGGCTTCAGGCTGGTCATTTGCAGATACAGCAGGTTGTTGGGGTTGTCTCTGGAGATGGTGAATCGGCCTTTCACTGAGTCTCCGTAAAATTGTTGGCTCCCATCAGTGTAAATGCGTGAGACCCACTCCAGCCCCTTCCCTGGAGCCTGCCGGACCCAGCTCATAGCGGAGCTGCTGAAGGTGAACCCGGAGGCTTTGCAGGAGAGGCGGAGAGAGTCTCCGGGCTTTTTCACATCCCCTCCGGACTCCACCAGCTGGACCTGGGACCAGGCACCTGGGAACAGAAAGATAATGTAATTAGCATTAATATTAAGAATAACAATAGACTGTTCCCCTGCCCTGCCAATGGGTGTGAGGGGAGAAAATACCTTCCAAAGCCACTGCAAGGAACACTACATGGAGCCAAAGTCTCATTTTCCCGGATGTCGGAGGGGAAAGTTCTCAGGCGATTTGCTGGTAACTGCACAGACCCAGGGGGCTGCAGATTGTCTCTCCTGGTGAAGCCTGGGCAGAGATAAAGACAGATTTAAACAGGAAACTGTCTCCCTCATTTGCATATCCCGCTCATTATAAGACACACAAACTCCTTCTCTGGGTGATCTCATTTCTTGCCCTCCGGTTCCGAGAGAAGGGGGAGATGTGTGTCAATGTGTGGAGCGCTCTGACCCAAATCCCACTGAAACCCAAGGGGATTTTTGTTAGTGGCTTGGATCTACATCGGATCAGGTCCCATGTGTTTGTGTGGAGTCCTGCACAATGGGAACCTGGTCCGGAAGTGCTCCGGAAAGGGGCTGTCAGAGCAGAAAGAGAGAACGAAGGGGGTGAGGGATTGTAGCATAAAAGAGAGAAAGGACGAAAGGAAGCTGCAGTCCTGGTAATGACAGTCAAGTGCCTCTAGGCCACCTATTAATCCTGATCATCTTCAGCCTCCTCCTCATCATCATCTTTGGCGCATTCTCAAACTTTACTAGGAAATATTTTATATAATCGTTCTCGATAGTTCCTCATCTCTAACAAGGGGACAGCAGCATTTCCCTGTCTCACAGAGGTGTTGTGAAAGCAATTACATTAAACGTTGTGAGGGGCTAATATATTACCTCAATTTGGGGCATACTAGTACCTGCAATAAAACTCGGAGTCCTGACTCACTGCTATTCCGTTATAATATTATCATCAATAATAATAAATAAATAATAATAATTTATTCTTATTGGTGTGGCTGGGCCTGGGAGACTGTATCGGGCCCCACTAGTCGAAGCCCTGGGCCATCTCAGTACAAACAGATGTTCCCTCTCCCAAAGATTTGTTTGTGGGATATAATTTATGTTGCATCAGTCCCAGCACACGGGGAATGTGGAGGTGCTGGGTGGGGTGGGTGCAGAAGGGGATTCCCCATGTGTAAGTGGCAGGGGGACGGGGTGGGAAAGTGCCCCCAAACATGCCTTTTTGTATGAGTGTGAATGTCTAAGTTGCGTAAATTCCCGGGAACAGGAAAGTGGAGGTGACAGACAGGATTGGTAGATTCCCCTGTTTTCTCTCTTTTCTCCTCTGCAGATTTTGGTGCTTGATCCCAAGTTCCCCGCCAGCAGCGACCTGATTCTGAAAGTGACAGGGCAGGCTTTTGTCTGAGCTCAGCCCGGCTTCCCCTCACTGTGTCTCTCGCACAGTGATACCGGGCGGTGTCCTCGGGCTTCAGGCCGGTCATTTGCAGATTCAGCAGGTTGTTGGGGTTGTCCCTGGAGATGGTGAATCGTCCCTTGAAGGGCTGTGCGTAGTTGATGGTAGTTGAAGTTGGGTGTATTTCCCCTATTCACTCCAGTCCCATCCCAGGACCTGTCTGACCCAGCTCATCCAGTAATCGCTAAAGGTGAACCCGGAGGCTTTGCAGGAGAGGCGGAGAGAGTCTCCGGGCTTTTTCACATCCCCTCCGGACTCCACCAGCTGCACCTGGGACCGGACACCTGGGAATAAAGACACAATGAGATTCCTGTAGACATGGCTCCTGTCAAGATTTATACAAAACCCGGGGACTTCCCACTGTCTACAGGAAAACAATGTACTGGGGAAACAGTTGCAATCAGAAGGAAATGTAGCCAGAGTGGCATGTTCCTGTCCGTGGGGCTTTGCCTGGCACTGCAGAGACACTGGGGGCTGCGGATTCTCCACCCCAGACCTGCAGGGTGAGGGGAAGGGCTGGCTTTAAAGAGGAAGCTGGGTGAGGGAATTTGCATGGCCTGCTTTTATAAGGGAAATAAACCCTAGTCCCAAATGGGTTGCCTGGAATAGAAGGGCAAATATCTACTGAGAGCGAGATGAGAATGACCCCTGAAGTGTTACTGGGGCACTGAGGTAGTGCGGCTGTGATGTCTTTCAGCAACACTGTTTATTCGTCTAGAATTGGCAAAGGAGCCTCGGGGCCTTGGGCTTGGGGTAAGTAAATGATTTGGGGACCTAAATCCTAATCATTTCCTCCTGGATTTAGGCTGCTAAATTTAAGTCACTTCTGAAAGTTGGATTTAGGCTCCCAGGTCACTTAAATTGTTCCCCATTTGTATAATCAGAGGACTGGAAGGGAGCTCGAGGGGTCATCTAGTCCAGTCCCCTGCACTCATGGCAGAGCTAAGTATTATCTAGACCATCCCTGACAGGTGTTTGTCCAACCTGCTCTTAGACATCTCCAATGATGGAGATTCCACAACCTCCCTGGGCAATTTATTCCAGTGCTTAACCACTCTGACATTAGGAAGTTTTTCCTAATGTCCAACCTAAACCGCCCTTGATGCAATTTAAGACCATTGTTTCTTGTCCTATCCTCAGAGGTTAAGAAGAACATTTTTTCTCCCTCCTCCTTGTAGCACCCTTTTATGTACTTGAAAACTGCTTTCGTGTCCCCTCTCAGTCTTCTCTTTTCCAGACTAAACAAACCCAATTTTTTCATTCTTCCCTCATAGGTCATGTTTTCTAGACCTTTAATAATTTTTGTTGCTCTTCTGTGGACTTTCTCCAGTTTGTCCACATCTTTCCTGAAATGTGGCACCCAGAACTGGACACAGTACTCCAGTTGAGGCCTAATCAGCATGGAGTAGAGCAGAAGAATTACTTCTCGTGTCTTGCTTTCAACACTCCTGCTAATACATCCCAGAATGATGTTCGCTTTTTTAGGCAGTCATTTCCCATTTTGTATGTGTGCAACTGATTGTTCCTTCCTAAGTGGAGTAATTTGCACTTGTCCTTATTGAATTTCATCTTATTTACTTCAGACCATTTCTCCAGTTTGTCCAGATCATTTTGAATTTTAATTTTATCCTCCAAAGCACTTGCAACCCCTCCCAGCTTGGTGTCATCCGGAAACTTTATAAGTGTACTCTCTATACCAATATCTAAATCATTGATGAAGATGTTGAACAGAACCGGACTCAGAACTGATCCCTGAGGGACCCCACTGGTTATGCCCTTCCAGTAGTTATCAGTGAACCACTGATAACTACTCTCTGAGAATTATAATGGGAATTATATTTCTCTACTTTAAGATTCACGAATGGATTTTACACACTGCGGCGATGAGGGCATTAACACACCTAGATTAAATTAACCAAGTGGAGAATAGATGCTATTAATAAGCAACTGGATTTGGCAGCTGTTTCTATTTCAGCTAAGTCACCTTGGTTCCCCGTTACTGCGAAGACTTATTAGTATGCCAGATATTTAGATATTTTTATAATCACAGACTGAGGGCCTTTACAACTCTCCCTTTTCAATTCACGCAGAGAGCTGGCTTGGAAGGCCAAGATAGAGGAACTGATAACAGTAACTGCCTCTGCCCATGATGTTTAGAGAAGATGAAAGACCTTCCCCATTATTGATTACATTGTAATCTGTTTTGCCACTTGAGGTCCAAATGGCTTTTCAGGTTTTTGTCCCAGATGCCTTTTTCTTGACCTCTCAGAACACAGAACTTTTGCTGAGAACTGACCATGTATTTGCAACTCAAGAGGTTGCTCTGTTTGCATGAGCTAAAATAAGGAAAAGGCCAGTGGCTCGGTGATCATATACGTATTAATGGTGAATATCCTTTAAAAATCTTGATAAGTGTTTTAACATTTGATCATTTTAGATTTAGCTTTATGTGTCATTGTAACGCAGTTTTTTTCCTGACTTGGCCTAAGACTAAGTTGCTATTAATAAAATTTTCTTTGTGTTGCTTAGATTAAACTGATCTTCGAAGATGCCAATACGCAAGTGTGGAGAGGTATAGAGGAAATTCTCCTGTGATAAGGTTATTCCAGAACCGCCCACTGCAGGTCTCTGGCTGTTAGTTGTTGCTTATCACTAAAGGCGGTAGGGAAATGGACTAGTTTGGTGCCTGTTCTCATCCACTGTGACAATTCCCATCTTCCTACCTAAGCTTCCCTTGTCCACTTGTGAAATTTTTAAACAAGTACAATTCTGCTTTTTCCCACAGCTGCCCCTCGCCTTGGGAACTGGATACGGTGGGGGCAGTGGGGAACTTGGGCAAAACTACCTCAGTATTTCTCTTCAAAGCTCTCCTAAAATCCTCCTCTGCCATGAAGCATATACAAATACTTGACAACAGTTAGGCAGCTGTTTCGCTGAGATCACTGCCCACCATGCTGGCCAATATTGTCTCATTGGTTCCTTGTCTCCCCCTTCCTCCCCATGTATCTCTCTGTACCCATCTGTTGTCTCTTGTTTTACACTGAGTCTGTAAGATCCGTGGGGCCCTGACTGGGTTTGCGCAGCGCCAGGGTCCATAATACAAAATAATAAAAGTGGCTTCCCTGGGAGCAGTAGGAGGAGCTACTCCCTCATGCAGGGGATAAGCAAATAAATGACACGTACCAATTAGTGCTTAACTGTTTACATTTTCCAGCCTGTGTGTTTGATGCAGGCAAAGGAAGACAAGCCACAGGAGTGACAATCTGTCTTCTTTTGCATGCATTTGTTCATGCATGTGTAAATGATTGGCAGTTTGTTGATGCAGGGAAAGGAGGATAAAGGAGAGAGAACAGCCTGTCCCGTTCTGAGTGTGTTTGCTGAACTGTGCTCCTTGCTGTGTGTAGCTCTGGAGCGCCACGACCTGGGAGCTTCTTTTTAAATTAACACCAGGGGAGGTTTGTGTCTGAGCTCAGACCGGCTTCTCCTCACTGTGTGTCTGACACAGTAATGCACGGCCATGTCCTCGGTTCAAAGGTTGTTCACGTGTAAGAAGAAATTGGAGCTGTCCTTGGATGCTGTGAATTGCCCCTGGATTGTCGGGGAGTAGCTCTTGCTAGACAATGTATAATAATAGATCAGCCACTGTGATGTTATCTCATTAAATATGACCATATAAGTCATTGTTGCAACTGCTATTATATATTTGCAGCAAATTTTGTACAAAGGTTGTCAAGTGACGTGTCTATGAAAAGGTTATGATTTGCTGGTTATGATTATGCTATCTGTATGCATGTATCATTTTTGTATGTGAAGTTATAAGTATTGGCTCTATACCTGGATTTCAAATGCTGGCTCCTGGGGTACCGCCCATGAGGTAACTAGCCAGCACATCTTGGAGGGACTATTCAAGTTAAGTGACTCATCATGAAACACTTGGTTGACAATGAACCATGGGAGACGCCCACCTACACTGAGTGGACTGTCATGTAAGCGTGCTGTCTGGTGTGTAGGTAATGGTTCCTGCAATGACTGAGGGAAATTGGTCATGAACATGTGACTTGCCCATGTGACTCCAAACTCCATCTTGTTGCTGTAATTTTCCAAAGTAAGAACAATGGGATGCCCCCCACATGGCAAAAGCTATAAAAGGCCCTGGAAACACCTCCATTTGGTCTTCAGTCCTGCTTCTTACCTCTGGAGGAACTTTGCTACAAACTGAAGCTCTGAACAATGGACTTAATGTCCCATCCAAGCTGTGGATGTGCTCCAGAGACTTGACTTAAGCCAGCAGTTTATTCCATCACTGCTACAAGCCTGAACCAAGAACTTTGCCATGACTGTATGTAATCGATTCCTTTAACTAATTTTAACTCTCACCTTCCTTTCTTTCTTTTTATAAATCAATCTTTAAATTTTGGATACTAAAGAATTGGCACCAGCATGATTTTGGGGTAAGATATAAGTTATATATTGACCTGGGTGTGTGGCTGGTCCTTTGGGATCAGAAAAACCTATTATTTGATGAGCCTGGTTGTAAAGAACCACTCCTCTCTGAATCCAGTGTTTTTGGTGGTGATATCAGAACTGGGATGCCTGAGGAAACTGCCTTTATGTTTTCTTGTTAGCCAGTGTGGTGAAACAGGAGTTTACTTTTGTGGCTGGTTTGGTATATCTTATAAAAGAATAACCACCAGTTTGGGGTTGTGTTTGCCCTGTTTCTCAGCAGTTCGTCCTGAATTTGGCATCCTCAGTTGTGATCCACTAAGACACGGTTACAGCCACTCCAACGCCTTTCCTGGAGCCTGTCGGACCCAATTCATACCATGGCTGCTAAGATCAAAGCCGCTCACAGTACAGGTCAGTTTAGTGGATTCCCCGGATTTCTAAATTTCCGGGCTGGACTGGGTGAGAACAATCTGTGCCCAGGCCCCTGGAGAGAAACAAAGTGGGTTGTTAAAAGTAATATTTTAAAACTGCAATTAAATTAGACAGATACAAGAGAGAGAAGCAGACAGACAGATCTGTAGATATTGGTCTAATACATCCCTAGCGTGACTCTCCTGATCTCAATGTCTTTCCAATAAGGATGAATTTTATAGGGGATTTTCTAAAGCACTTAGATTATTTATGAGCAGAAGTATTATTGATTTCCTAAGTGTTCCTGGAGAATTTAGGGACTTTAGAACCCCCCCCCCCCCTCAGCCCATGAACTGCAGAGCTACCTAAAATCGACTGGTGAACAGACAAACGAACGAATAAACCCACCTGAGAGGCCAAGATGGAAAACGCAGAGTCTCAGCGGACCCAGCATGGTGATGGGATGGGAGCACAGCCCTGTAAGTCCCTGGGCCAGGTGCGGGGCCTGTGGCTGAGATGCCGGAGTCAGTGGTTAAGTAGGAAGGTGGATCTGGCAGCTTTGCATAATCCGGGTTAGAGCCGGGCGTACGGTGACCAGACAGCAAGTGTGAAAAATCAGGACAGGGGGTGGGGGGTAATAGGATCCTATATAAGAAAAAGATCCAAAAATCGGGACTGTCCCTATAAAATTGGGACATCTGGTCACCCTAGCAGGCGGGTGGGAAATAAAAGGTGTTGAATTCAGCGAGGGGCGCAGGCCGGGTGAGGGGCTGGTTGGGGGTGTGAAACTGCCAGGGTCAGGGTGTGACCCGATAGGGAAAAGCAGAGACCAGGACCCTCAGCCAGAGAAAGGGACTATGTGGAAACAGAAGGGGAAGAAGGATTCCCTGCCAGCCTTGTTGTGACATTCCATACAGGAAATCTGAAAGCGATGCTTCTGTACTGCGTATGTTTGTCACTTTGGTCCCTGGGCCAAACACTAGTCCACAGTGGGGCCTCTTTCCAACATGCACCCCGAGCCAAAGACCGTTGCACCCCAGCCCTCCAGAGGAGTTTCGAACATGAAAGCTGGAACAGGCCCAGGCCCCATCAGTCCCTCTCCTTATGCTCCAGGGCTTGATAGTTCTCCACAAACTGCAGGAAGGGGTGTCTTGTGGGCTGTGAATCAGAGACCCTGGGATCAACTTTGTCTCTGCTACAGACTCACTTTCTGATCTTGTGCCAGTCACTTAGGCTGAGAGTTTCAAAGGAAACCAAAGGAGCGAGGAGTCCAATTTCCATTGCAATGCAATGGGACCCAGGGACACACACACACTGTCCTCTCTCTCTTTCTCTCTCATACACACACACACCTGTTCTGTCTGTCTCTGTGTCATGCACACACACACTCTGTCTTTGTGCCACACACACAGTTCTCTCTCTCTCTTTCTCTCTCGCACGCATGCACACACGCACATACACACTATCTCTGTCTCACACTCACCTCCCAACACATACTTGTATTATTGTTGTTGTTACTTCTTGGTACTTCCTGCAGTGCACATATAGTCTCTGTAATTTTATTTTTTGAAAGTGTGTTATTTTAGTGTTTTGACTGGTCTGTACATTTCATAATTTTTATTTCTCTTACACTTTAATTTCCATTCTTTGAGTAGTGAGTTCTAAAGTGCCTAACCTGTCCTGGCTGTAGTAATTATCCCTATTGTAACTTTGTATATATATTAGCTAAGATTTTTGTTGTTGTTGTTGTTTGTTTCCACTGGTGGTGCACATCCGCACATACCTCGGTTGACATAACAAAAGTTATTGCTCAGTGGAGGGGAAAAAAGAGGGAACATGTGGTCCCAGTTTCCAGCGTGGTTGCTAGGGGCATGAAAACTCCTTGTGAGATCTTTCCTTTGTCCTCTGTGTAACTGCTGCCCTCTCCCGATCAATGCGATTCAGGGACCTTCAGATCGCTGGTTTTTGTATGAAGCATAATAGGTTTCCCCTCGCTGTGTCTCTCGCACAGTAATACACCGCGGTGTCCTCGGGTTTCAGGCTGGTCATTTGCAAATAGAAATTGGAGCTGTCCTTGGAGGCTGTGAATCGCCCCTGGATTGCCGGGGAGTAGTTGTTCCTAGACGGTGAATAATAATGAATTATCCACTCCATCTCTTTCCCAGGAGCCTGTCGGATCCAAAACATGTTATAGCCCATAAAGTCAAAACCGCTGACTGCACATTTCACCGTATGGGACTCTCCGGGCTTTTTCACCGCTGTCCCCGACTGGGTCAGAGCCCCCTGCGAGCGGGCACCTGCGGGGAAATGTAAAAAGGGAAATTGCACGTTACATTCGTAATATTAGACAAAATAATGGGGGGAAGGAGTGAACCCAAACCCAACTCACAGGAGAGCGCGGCCAGTGCAAGGACCAGCTGCACCAGGGACAACGCAGCCATGGAGCGGTTCGGGAGCGATGAACAGATGGGTGTGAACCGAACAGGAATCTCTGAGCCGGGTCTGGCCGGGACTCTGTGTTTGGACAGAGACTGTGTGTGTGTGTGAGAGAGAGAGTGGCTGTTTAAGTAGGAAGCAGCAGATCTCAATTTTGCATATCGCTGGCAGGCGGAGCTGTGACAGTATTAATGTTAGATCCAAAGTGGGGGGCGGGGATGTGTGAGAGAGATTCCCGGAGATGTCACTGCCCTGGGAATGAGTGATAAGGCTGGGTTAGACCCAAAGGGGCAA
>NW_020692403.1:0-531 GCF_002925995.2 Terrapene triunguis
TCCATCTCTGGAGATATTTAAGAGTAGGTTAGATAAATGTCTAATAGGGATGGTCTAGACAGTATTTGGTCCTACCATGAGGGCAGGGGACTGGACTCGATGACCTCTTGAGGTCCCTTCCAGTCCTAAATCTATGAATCTTTGAATCCAAATATCATTTGCTTATTTCTCCATTAAGTCATCCACAGTAAACTAACACTTGCCTTTTCTAAATCATCTTAATAACCTGACATACCATAGTCGCTCCCTTACCACCAATATAACCCCTTGTTAGATACTTCCCCATCAGTAAAAGTGGATAGTACTAATTAAACTGTCCTCTTCTGCTTATGTAGCAACCTAGTAACAGGGACAATGGACTGAGCATGTAGCATTGTGGCAGGGACAAAAGAGTACGGCAGCACAGAAGACAGGATAGAGATTTAGAGGAGAGCAGGACACCAGACCCCTTTAAAGCCTACAATATTTTAAAAGGCCAGCAGCAAAGGGAACATAGGAACTGTCACACCATAGTGGGCCCGCCTAGTCCAG
>NW_020692403.1:541-3064 GCF_002925995.2 Terrapene triunguis
CCAGGGAGAGCACCAGGAGACAGAAAGCCTGCCTGGGCCCTTGGGTACACCAAGGCAATACTCCACCATTATAGCTGTTTGTGGTGCAGCTTCTGACCCCCATGCAGCAAGTCAATCCTATGGGCTAGTGCACAGGGGGAGAACCACAGTCCTATTCTCCTTGCCCCCCTTTAAGTGCCTGTTGCCTCTGCAGATATGGAGATAAACTTGCGTGCTTTCCTGAGTGCAGGCCCAGCACTTCTGCTTGGCCTTACATAGGCGAGTCAAGAGGGTTGGTTCTTTCATCCTCCCAACTACAAAACACTACACACCTATATAAGAGCCAAAGAAAATGTTGGCCAGAGAAAAATATAAAAAATCCATAGACATTTCTGTAGTAATATATCCATGGGAAAAGTTCCTTCCTCCTCCCAGCGGTCTGTAATTGGTTTAAGTCTTAAAGAATGAGACCCAATAGCCATTACTATCATATTTAGAACAATTTATCTGCTAAAGGAAACTACATTCTCTGGTCAGGGTGTCTGGCCATTACAAGGTAAAATGGTCCTTCAATGGAAGAAAGGGACAGCAGTGTGAAGTTATTAATTACAAGGTGTTTGTCAGACTGCCATTCAGTACTGCATCCTGAAGAAGTGAGGTTTTTACCCACGAAAGCTTATGCCCAAATAAATCTGTTAGTCTTTAAGGTGTCACCAGACTCCTTGTTGTTTTTGTAGATACAGACTAACACGGCTACCCCCGATACTTTGCATCCTGTGCATTACTTCAGGGGGCATTTGGCTGGACAGCTCCCAGTGTCATTGGATTCAGAAGGCTGGAAGAGGATGGCCTGCTTGCAGCTTTCTCTGTTAAGTTAAGGGACACTGAGTTCACTTTTGCAGCTTCCCTCTGCCATCATTTGAAGTCAAGTCAGCTTTGAGATTCTTAAATCACTATGCACAGAGTTCCTTATGTAGCTGCTGGGCACTGGTGAGTGGGAGGAGTCAGTTTTATCTTTCAGAAATGTACTAAAAACTTTCTTGTGCAGCCATTACCCTACTTAGGCTTCACTAATATACCACTATGACTAAAGGTTTCATAGACTTCAGAAAGTGCATGTAGTGGATAATTTCAGCCCAAGTTTTGGTATTTGAAAGAGAGGAGAAGATTGTTTAAAAGATGTAGTTATAAGTCACTAGTTTGGTTTTTTAAGTGTCTATATTGGCTTGCAGTGTTGGAATGCTAAAAAAGAGCATTTCCTTTGTGAATGTGAAGCTGATTAGAAACAAATGACTCATCTAGTTCACTCTGCAAGCTAAGGGCAGGAACTAAAGTACAGCTAATGAAATGCTTGAGGTCTTCATTCCCATTTGTCTTCATAGATATCACCAAGACACCACAATAGCTTGACATTATAAAGAAGAAATATTCAGCATGTGACACATGGATCTCTTGTTTATCAGCCTTATATTTTTATCAGTAGTTGGAAATCAGGATTTCCAAAGTGGAAACAAGGGCCAGTATTAAATGTACCGGTTCATTTTAAGAAGCTTTTTTGAAAATTTGGCACCTAAAGTATCTTGGTTTATTTTATTTCTGTCTCTCTCAATGGTCCCAGAGAGGACACCTTTTTTAACACTTCTGGAGAAAAGTTTTGCTAACAAACAAGCACCCATACAAGCTATAAACTAAGCATAAAATGGGTCCTGGGCACAAACATTAACTCTCATGTTTCCTTTGTACCATGTGAGAATTTAGTTGTAGGTTTGCACAATGTGAGAATTGAGACTACCAGTAAAACCACTACACTGCACCTCTAAAGCTACACAGTGTTAATATTAATCTTTAAGCCACACTGTGCTGTGGAACTCAGCATGAAGGATAAAGCACTTGTCCTCCGCTCACTTGTTTCTACTAAGCATTGCACCTCATGTGATAGTCTATGAGAGTTCACTCACTGTCTGGAAGCAATGCAGACATCTGGGGACAATAGGATGAATTAAGGCTAGAGGTCTACCTCTAAGTACAGTTTTCACAACAACTTGTACTTTAACACTAGCCCTGTGTGAAGATGCCACCACAGGAAAGAGTCCTGAGAAAGAATTCTGTCTTTCTGCTCCTAGTAGTAATTTGCTATTGACCATAACCTGCAAGAGAATGCTACCTAGCCCCTAGGCTATCAGGCATGATGGTGAGGGAAGCCAAAGCTCCACCCATTCTTTCTCGACAAAGGTATGGAGAGGGACAAGCCCCTTTCCCTCCATGCCCCTGCTGAAGATGCAGAGAGGCCATGCAACAAATGGAGGGTTGTCTTACCCCCTCAGGCCCTTGCATGGCTGCACAGGGCCAATCCACTATCTAGTGCCTAGTTTTTATAGTGTTAACACTAGGGGAATGTTGGTAATTTTGTTGTCTAATTTCCATTGATACTTGAAGCAACAGACTAAAGTTGCCTATAAAATTGCCTCTCAGTCAGCTGGAGTCTAGATATGATGTGGATGTTGTCATGGATACAGAGCTAGCTGCACCTTTTACCCTTCTTTG
>NW_020692404.1:0-540 GCF_002925995.2 Terrapene triunguis
TCCATCTCTGGAGATATTTAAGAGTAGGTTAGATAAATGTCTAATAGGGATGGTCTAGACAGTATTTGGTCCTACCATGAGGGCAGGGGACTAGACTCGATGACCTCTCGAGGTCCCTTCCAGTCCTAAAGTCTATGAATCTATGAATCTTTGAATCCAAATATCATTTGCTTATTTCTCCATTAAGTCATCCACAGTAAACTAACACTTGCCTTTTCTAAATCATCTTAATAACCTGACATACCATAGTCGCTCCCTTACCACCAATATAACCCCTTGTTAGATACTTCCCCATCAGTAAAAGTGGATAGTACTAATTAAACTGTCCTCTTCTGCTTATGTAGCAACCTAGTAACAGGGACAATGGACTGAGCATGTAGCATTGTGGCAGGGACAAAAGAGTACGGCAGCACAGAAGACAGGATAGAGATTTAGAGGAGAGCAGGACACCAGACCCCTTTAAAGCCTACAATATTTTAAAAGGCCAGCAGCAAAGGGAACATAGGAACTGTCACACCATAGTGGGCCCGCCTAGTCCAG
>NW_020692404.1:550-8963 GCF_002925995.2 Terrapene triunguis
CCAGGGAGAGCACCAGGAGACAGAAAGCCTGCCTGGGCCCTTGGGTACACCAAGGCAATACTCCACCATTATAGCTGTTTGTGGTGCAGCTTCTGACCCCCATGCAGCAAGTCAATCCTATGGGCTAGTGCACAGGGGGAGAACCACAGTCCTATTCTCCTTGCCCCCCTTTAAGTGCCTGTTGCCTCTGCAGATATGGAGATAAACTTGCGTGCTTTCCTGAGTGCAGGCCCAGCACTTCTGCTTGGCCTTACATAGGCGAGTCAAGAGGGTTGGTTCTTTCATCCTCCCAACTACAAAACACTACACACCTATATAAGAGCCAAAGAAAATGTTGGCCAGAGAAAAATATAAAAAATCCATAGACATTTCTGTAGTAATATATCCATGGGAAAAGTTCCTTCCTCCTCCCAGCGGTCTGTAATTGGTTTAAGTCTTAAAGAATGAGACCCAATAGCCATTACTATCATATTTAGAACAATTTATCTGCTAAAGGAAACTACATTCTCTGGTCAGGGTGTCTGGCCATTACAAGGTAAAAATGGTCCTTCAATGGAAGAAAGGGACAGCAGTGTGAAGTTATTAATTACAAGGTGTTTGTCAGACTGCCATTCAGTACTGCATCCTGAAGAAGTGAGGTTTTTACCCACGAAAGCTTATGCCCAAATAAATCTGTTAGTCTTTAAGGTGTCACCAGACTCCTTGTTGTTTTTGTAGATACAGACTAACACGGCTACCCCCGATACTTTGCATCCTGTGCATTACTTCAGGGGGCATTTGGCTGGACAGCTCCCAGTGTCATTGGATTCAGAAGGCTGGAAGAGGATGGCCTGCTTGCAGCTTTCTCTGTTAAGTTAAGGGACACTGAGTTCACTTTTGCAGCTTCCCTCTGCCATCATTTGAAGTCAAGTCAGCTTTGAGATTCTTAAATCACTATGCACAGAGTTCCTTATGTAGCTGCTGGGCACTGGTGAGTGGGAGGAGTCAGTTTTATCTTTCAGAAATGTACTAAAAACTTTCTTGTGCAGCCATTACCCTACTTAGGCTTCACTAATATACCACTATGACTAAAGGTTTCATAGACTTCAGAAAGTGCATGTAGTGGATAATTTCAGCCCAAGTTTTGGTATTTGAAAGAGAGGAGAAGATTGTTTAAAAGATGTAGTTATAAGTCACTAGTTTGGTTTTTTAAGTGTCTATATTGGCTTGCAGTGTTGGAATGCTAAAAAAGAGCATTTCCTTTGTGAATGTGAAGCTGATTAGAAACAAATGACTCATCTAGTTCACTCTGCAAGCTAAGGGCAGGAACTAAAGTACAGCTAATGAAATGCTTGAGGTCTTCATTCCCATTTGTCTTCATAGATATCACCAAGACACCACAATAGCTTGACATTATAAAGAAGAAATATTCAGCATGTGACACATGGATCTCTTGTTTATCAGCCTTATATTTTTATCAGTAGTTGGAAATCAGGATTTCCAAAGTGGAAACAAGGGCCAGTATTAAATGTACCGGTTCATTTTAAGAAGCTTTTTTGAAAATTTGGCACCTAAAGTATCTTGGTTTATTTTATTTCTGTCTCTCTCAATGGTCCCAGAGAGGACACCTTTTTTAACACTTCTGGAGAAAAGTTTTGCTAACAAACAAGCACCCATACAAGCTATAAACTAAGCATAAAATGGGTCCTGGGCACAAACATTAACTCTCATGTTTCCTTTGTACCATGTGAGAATTTAGTTGTAGGTTTGCACAATGTGAGAATTGAGACTACCAGTAAAACCACTACACTGCACCTCTAAAGCTACACAGTGTTAATATTAATCTTTAAGCCACACTGTGCTGTGGAACTCAGCATGAAGGATAAAGCACTTGTCCTCCGCTCACTTGTTTCTACTAAGCATTGCACCTCATGTGATAGTCTATGAGAGTTCACTCACTGTCTGGAAGCAATGCAGACATCTGGGGACAATAGGATGAATTAAGGCTAGAGGTCTACCTCTAAGTACAGTTTTCACAACAACTTGTACTTTAACACTAGCCCTGTGTGAAGATGCCACCACAGGAAAGAGTCCTGAGAAAGAATTCTGTCTTTCTGCTCCTAGTAGTAATTTGCTATTGACCATAACCTGCAAGAGAATGCTACCTAGCCCCTAGGCTATCAGGCATGATGGTGAGGGAAGCCAAAGCTCCACCCATTCTTTCTCGACAAAGGTATGGAGAGGGACAAGCCCCTTTCCCTCCATGCCCCTGCTGAAGATGCAGAGAGGCCATGCAACAAATGGAGGGTTGTCTTACCCCCTCAGGCCCTTGCATGGCTGCACAGGGCCAATCCACTATCTAGTGCCTAGTTTTTATAGTGTTAACACTAGGGGAATGTTGGTAATTTTGTTGTCTAATTTCCATTGATACTTGAAGCAACAGACTAAAGTTGCCTATAAAATTGCCTCTCAGTCAGCTGGAGTCTAGATATGATGTGGATGTTGTCATGGATACAGAGCTAGCTGCACCTTTTACCCTTCTTTGTTCTGTCTGCATCCCCTTGGGTCTTCGATATTATGCTGTTACCTCCCTGTGGTGGAATCACAATTCTCCCACTCTTAAACTGGGCCCTGAGTTACAGTATCCCATGTACCAACTGTGATTACTGAGCAGGTCCAGCTGTGTTTGGTTGCCTACAATTCTTCCTTTCAGGAGCTTGGGACCAGCAGCGAAGAGTGACCAAGCAACTTTCTCAAACCCAAGTATTGGGTAATTTTAATAGTAGGAACAAAGCATATCATAAGAAAAAGAGGATTTTAACACAACAGAAGATCTCTATATCTTACCCTAAGCCCTACCACCCTGTGGTAGCAGATCAGGCAGCTTTTGCTTCTTCAGATTCTCCAGCAGAGGGAGTCTGTTACCCATGAACAACAGCCTCCCCTCTCTTTAGATAGTGAATGTAACTGTTTACTGTCCTTTTGACTCCATGCCTTGCAACTTTGCTGGCACCTGGAAGTAGCCTCTTCCCAGCTAATAGTTCAGGCATTGTTTCTTAATCACCCCTGCCTTGTTAACTGGGAGGCTGCTTACATGGAGATATCATATTGCCTTCCTGCTAATTTCCAAATAGCCCTGATATTGAATTAAACCAATATATGCATACAGTAATATCCCAACAACAATATAGCCATATAGTAACTATCCCAATAACCAGGTCATATACAGCATTCATAAGTTATTACCAATCAGTTCCACGTTCTACCTGTTTGTCTTAATACACCCGTGAAGACAGCTTTAGATAATTTTAAAGACATTTGCCCAACTAAATTTGTATTTTCACCACTGCAAAATGCACACAACTCATCTAACACACATTCCATTCTATTATGGTCTGCTGTGAAGATACATAGAGTATTCTGCTATTCTCCAAATGCATAGCCACTATAACAGAAAGCATCTTTCCAGAACTTGGTATTAATGCAATTTTAGCGACATTTATACTTGCGATATTATAACCCTTTAAAAAATGTGCAGTATTTACTGGATCTATAGTTTCCATATTTGAACATTTCTTTTAAATGACTATTTCATCTTAATCACCGATATTTAAAACAATTCAATGTTGCATAACTGTTACTGGTACTAGCAAACAAACCCAGGATAAATTTACATAATAGCTACTCTGATTTGTAGCTGAATTCATGTTTTAACACACTGTCAATTTGAAAACATCCTTCAGAAAAATGTACAGGTCTAGATTCCTTTATCATACCTACTCCCATTCCCACTGATGCCAACCTGAGCTATGTGAGACTAGATTGGAACCTGCAGTCCTTAGTCCTATTTCTTTCAAAGGGACTTTTATCTAACTAAGGACTAGAAGATCAGGCTCTGTGCATAGCAAGTGAAGAATGGATTTTTCAGTTCATTTGTAATTAGACTTGTGTTACCAGTTTGGATAAAAGAACAATGCAAACCTCTGCCTAAACCTTTAATTTAGAATCAAGAGAAGTTGTCATTTTTTATTATTAATCTATATTTACTTTGTTATTCCTTTTTAGCATCACCACTCTTGACTAGAAATAGCACTTGAATAACAGTCCAAAAATACCATGAGAAATGCTTTCCATCTCAATTTTTACAGACAGATACTCCATTCAGATAATCAAACTTCAGTGTTCATCCAAATACAACAGAATGATACAAATTTTCTGAGGTTTGCCCATGACTATTTCAAAACCAATAAAAGGATAATTTTTTACTTTGACCTCTCTACCTTAAAAAACAGAAAAACTGATTTATTTCTAGTAAACAAATTAGTTAAAATCAAGACAGTACATTTGGATTGAGAGGTTTTACCATGATGTCAGCCAAGAAGTCAAGTTTATAGCTAAGCATTCAACCACTGAAAGTAAGATTTGGTAGTGAAGACACTGACAGACTCTTAAATATAACAGTGTCTGATGGCACAGCTATAATTAGATTAAACATTACTATAAGTCATCTTAATTAGTTCACACATTCCTTGTTTAGTACAATAAAAATTACAAAGCAAGGATGTCACTTAATTAGGTGACCTGGGAATCAATGCCTGGCTATTTTTCATTTCCATTTTAAGTGCTCTTACCTAGGAGTAGTCTCATTTTACTTATTTTAATATCCAGATCTCTGTATATGTGTGTGTGTGTATATAATCTATTACATAGATATATATATATACACACACAAACACACATAACTACACCTGTATGTAACATCATCTATTATTAATATAAATTAAATACTTCAAGGACATTTCTGAAGTTATGTTAACAATTAGTTCAGAATGTAAGACATGATGGCTTTGTATTCAAAAGGAAAGTAGTATGCTGCAATTTTAAAAATACAAAGTTATTTAACGTAATACATTTTAAAGGGGAGAAAATGCTTTTATTTTAGTGCCTGTCAAAAACTATCTTCTGTAAACCCCACATTCTGGGGGACAGTCATTTCCTTACAGCATTTGAATGACTAATCTGGATACATGTCTTTTGACAGGATCAACCTCTATGTGTGGGTAAGGGAGATGACCCCTTCATTCCCCATCCCAAATGTTTCCATGCATTGGTCTCTGTGTCTTCAGCTCCCGTAGTCGTCTAACAACTCCATCCTGGTGGGGGAGGAGTATCGTCTTCTCCCAGGGTCCTATACTTAATTCCCTCATTCCTCTCCCAATGCTCTAGCTCCCAAATTCCAGGTGTGTCCTCTTCCCAGTGTTCAAGAAGACATATTTCTGTTTATTGTCTCCCTCCCAAATTTTAACAACTGCACTGTGTTTATACCCTCTTCCTACAGAAATTTAGATGGTCACACAAGGAATGCACCCTCTTCCCTGGAGTACCCGCATCTTAGCTGTTTCCGCTTCTCAACATGCTCATATCCTAATGCTGGGTACACATTCCTCCAAACATTTTGTGCATGAGTCTTTCCCCCTTCAACCCTGATATGCTAGTATTGACCGCTGTGTGGATAAGTGCCTTAACTTTTTGTCATGTGCAGATCTTCTGCCTTGGTTTCCCTCTGGCAAGTAGAGTAATTTGATCCTCCAGCCAAACTGTGAAAAAATCCTCCCTCTTTCAAGGTACACAAGAGATTCACAAAATGAAAGTAGCCAGGGCTATCTGCAGCACCGTTCACAGAAAACAGACAAAGGAAGAGGAGAGTGGTTTATTTCAACTAACTCCCCTCCAAAGAAGCAAACCAAAAACTAAGCCTCTTTACAGTAGGTCACAATTGTTCCAGCTGGTGCATTTCCTGTCTCTTCTCAACCTGAATTAACCCCTCCTTATTCTCCAGCTGTATGAGATTTCTACAGCCAATCACATTTAGGATTATTGCCTTCTGACTCCAGCATTCTACTACCTCACCATCTGGCTGTGTGCCTTCTCACAGCAGTGTTCTAGTACCCCACACTCAAGATCTGCCTGTCCTCAATCTAGTGACCTAGGACCTGCATTATGGGTTCACATTCTCTACAAGTGTATAATGCTGGAGTTACACATGTCCCTGTTCTGGTACCCATATTTCACATCCATCGTTTCCACTGTTTTATCACCTGTGTTTATCACTGCATTGTTCTCAGACACTAATGGTGAATTAGACATTCTTCTATGAGGCCTGGCTTCTGCTGATTATGTTAAGTGCATGTCTCACCCCCATGTGACTGTGGGGAAACTCAAACCAACTGTGTTTTTGTTTGGTGCGATGGTCATTGCATGGCATGCAGTTATGCCATCCCACTTTTGTGACTGCAGGTCCAAGAGACAAGAGGGCATACTCACTGAGACTGTTTGTAGAAGGGGGGATACACACATACACAGTACAGCTAGGAGGGCAAGGACACACCAGGAATGTGCCTTTTGGAACACTCCACGAGAGAAACCTAAAGGGCACAACTAAAAGAAAAGGCATGCTGTGTGTTCAGTGATCAGGGCCTTATTTCATTAAATATATTACCTGTTACAGTGGAGACTTGGATTTTGGTTTTATTTGCATTCTCTTTATTTGAATGAGGACATGTTAGAAGTGATTTCCCAGAGAAGGCATTGGGTAGCGCTCAGTGGATCAGATGTTCATTAGCAGTGATTTGTTTTGTGCAAGCATAAATTTGTGAACACAAATGTTTCATTTACTCCACATTAGTATTTGTTAATATTGAGGCACTGCCTAATATGCAGCAGGAGACAGCAGCACACTAATCATTTTTTGATTCGCTATTTAGCTATTCATTTGAAGGGCTAACAAAGCTCATAAAAAGGCTGGCAATAGTAACCATTGGGAAGTGCAGTGGAAAGCACCAATTTAGATCTGAATTACTGACAACAATTTAAAGCCATGAAATTTACTGCAGTTCGCACCACCTCCTGAAACATAGATTCCAACTTTGCTTTATTCCATGTTGAGATTTATACAGAGCCATGGTTTCTAATCAGTGTTGCCAACCCCATGAATTAAAGCATGAGTTAGAGCTCAAGAAAACATGACATTTGCCTAAAAATCATGAAATTTAAAAGAAGAAGAAATCTGGATTTATGTCTGTCTAATTTCATTTTCCCTCTGCCCACCCACCTCGTGTGCATGTCTGACCATTACAGGCTAAAATTTCAATCTTTAAAAGCACACAAAGTGTGTACTCAAATGTTTGGGCACCAACTTCCCAGCCCCCTATTCCTCCCATGCCCTTGCACACTACCCACAGCCCTCCTAAGTTCCTGCACCCAGCCCCTTCACTCTCCTAGCCCCACTCCTCCACTGCAGACCAACACCTGACATCAGTAGGAGAAAGGGGATCCTCTGGTCTCTTACCTGTTCCTGCACAGGTGAGTTTCCCCTAATTAGGGCTTTCCTTTCAGCCTTACTTCCACCAGCTTGCAGTCCAATAGGTTAACTGGCCAATTTAGCCACTTTAATCCCTTCAAGGCTTTCTGTGGGGTGGACACTGCATCACACCTGCACTAACACACCCTTCCTGCATTAGGGGAGGTAAGACTGCTGCTGAGCTCATGGAAGAGTTGGCTCTGCTTTGCTGCACCTATTCCAGGGCTCTGCCCTCTCATATCACACAAGGGCACCCTGCTACTATAGACAGCAGCTACAGTTATCTGCAGTAAAAGCACCACAGCAGCCAAAGACAGAAACTGCAGGCAATTCAGGCAAAATTTCTGAGCTGCTAGTGCTTTATTGAAAGATCATCAGAACCCTAAAATAGAACCAAAATTGCAACATTCACAATAATTTTGCAAGGGTAGCAACACTGTGTTTTACTGATTTGGCTTAGATTTTTATTCCAAAATACAAGACCCAATTTTTATTTTCTCAAAAGGAATAAGATTTTCTATTAATTTCTCTGGACAATTCAGGGTAAATTTTGTATCACAGGACTGTTTGTGACCATCGTTTACCTTCCCATTTCCCCCAGGCATGTTTCTTCTGCTTGGTCTTTCCTCACCCATATACTACCAGTAAGATAAAGTAGCATCCACTTGCTTATTACTACCTGCTGCTGTGTTTTATTTCTAAGGCCTGGTCTACACTACGAGTTTAGGTCGACTTTAGCCGCGTTAAATCGACTTAAGCCTGGCCACGTTTACACTACGAAGCCCTTTCTGTCGACTTAAAGGGCCCTTTAAACCGGTTTCCTAACACCACCTCGACAAGGGGATTAGCGATAAAATCGGCCTTAGGGGGTCGGAATTGGGTTAGTGTGGACGGAATTCGACATTACTGGCCTCCGGGAGCTATCCCACAGTGCTTCATTGTGACCGCTCTGGACAGCACTCTCATCTCAGATGCACTGGCCAGGTAGACAGGAAAAGCCCCGCGAACGTTTGAATTTCATTTCCTGTTTGCTCAGCGTGGAGAGCACAGGTGACCATGCAGAGCCCATCAGCA
>NW_020692405.1:0-3137 GCF_002925995.2 Terrapene triunguis
CGCTAAGTCGACCGGAGAATTCGCCTCTCGGGGAGGTGGGTTAACTACACCGACGGGGAAGCTGTCCCTTGGGCGTAGGTAGCGTCTTCATGGAAGCGCTGCAAATGGTGCAGTTGCAGCATTTTATGTGTAGACCTGCCCTGATATCCTGGGACCAACACAGCTGCACCGACTCTGCATACAAGAACCTTTCTGTAATGTATAAATTAAATTAAAATAGCTTCAGGGTTTGCCTTTGTGCTGTTTCCCTGTGACTCCCATCCTGCTGTGGAAATGTCCATCCATCCATCCATCCATCCATCTTCTCCTACCTATTACAAAGACAATGAAATATGGATTTCAGCATCGGCGGGGGACAGCAGCCACAAAGCCTTGCTGCAAGAGTCGTTCCCAGCGTGCTATGCAGTGCACACCGGGATTTAATTTTATATATGTAAAATGTTATCTATATTTTATTTATATATGTGTGTGTATATCACCTTGATCGATCGGTCCATCAGCCCTCACAGAGAGAGCGCCGATCACAACGTCATTTGTGTTGTTCTAGCCAGTCCTTCAGCCACCCGCTGGCCAGGCTGTCAGTGGCACCAGACACCCGATCGGCACAATGCACCACAGCTCAGAACCCCTGAGCGATCCGCCAGCCTCAGCTGGGAATAGAGGCGCGTGCCCCGCGCCCGGTGTGTGTGTGTCTATACACACATCTAAATATTATTTGTGTGTGTGTGTATCACAAGTCCTAGCCAGCCTTCATTCTGACCTGTTCTAGCCTTGTCGCCAGCCTTTTCCATACAGCAGGACAGACAATCTCTTGCCTTATCCCACTGGGCTTAGACTGGTTAAGAAAAGCTTCTTACAGTAACTGCACACAACACATTGCCTTGTTGGAACCTAAACCCTAAATCAAGGGGGACGACACTTTCCTTTCATGTGTTCCGGTGAATTAATGGGTTTCTGCGTTAAATACTTCAGCTAGTAATACGTTCTGGTGTGTCTATGGAGTCTCTTGGCAGATCGTAACGGTAGAGTAGCTTTCAGTAGGATTGTGATGGTATTTCACTTGGCAATTTAAGATGGTGATCACTGTCCTGGATGGGTGTGTCTGTTCTCTGATGGAAAAAGAATGCTTTTGGCAGAATCCAGGGCAGTCACATTACTATAGACATTTTCCTATGTCAGACCATTAGGTGTGGTCTTCCTGGCCGATCCCAAATGACTTCTTTGTCTCCCTCTCACTCGCTTTCTCAGGGTGATGGGGTTGTTGGAAGTACAAGCTGCGATTGTGTTACTGGAACGGTAGGATATTTACTGTAACCCAGCTGTGTCTTAAATAATACTGGATTGGGAAGGCGTTTCCCCAGACTGTTTCATTGGGGTGAGGTTGGGGTGTTTGCTCTTGGGTTCACAGAATCCGGTGGTCTCAAATTCCTCTGGAGGACCTGGGCCCCCTCCTGGGCCCCAGTGGCTCTCCATCACTACCCTAGCAGCATGGCTGCATGCCAGAGCTGTGGTGACAGGGCTCCACTAGCTGGCTGCTGCCCCAGCACCCCCTAACAGGTTCTACAGCACAGAGGGGGCTCCGTGGGAAAGGGGCTATAGTCCCAGGCTGTTACCTTCTGACAGATTGTCCTGGGGCTGTGGGTGAGGTGCAGAATGCATCAGTCTTCCCAGCTTCCTCCCTTCCTGCATGTGCTTCTCCAGCCCTCAGGAGAGCCTTCTCCGGGACAAGGCCAGTTGCTGGGGGTGTTGAACCCCCAGCTCTTTTATCACAGGCAGGGGGAGATACCTGCATGGAAGGGGCCCTTCCCATTTCTATCTGGGAGGGAACAATTGAGCCAAAAGCCTCCTCTAGCCAAAGCTGTTCCCGTCAGCACCACCCTTGTGCCCGCTCTCCTGGGGCGAGCAATAACGGGCTGGACGAGAACTCGGAGAAAAAAGCCAAATATTTGTTGTCAAAAATTTTGAAAAAACAACTTCTGTTGTGTAAATTTCCTACAAACATCTTCCAGTCTGCCCCTGAAAACCTGAAACCAAACCCTGAAAAACTTTTACTGAAAACTGGAAAGTTTTTCCAAGGAACTGTTGGGTTTCAGTTGAAAACTGAGAAAATTTCAGCCTAAATGAATATTTTCTGCAGAAATTTTCATTTTGGTCAAAAAGCCTTTTTTTCCCCACCTAAAAATGTTTAGACAAAAAAAAAAGTGTGACCAGCTCTAGGGTGGACCCAGGAGGGTCGCTACCTCCAGCCCCCAAATTCTCAGGATGCTCCCTTTAAAAGAGCTTCTTTTGGGAGCAGTGGATCTTGGGCCCATTGTAGGGATCAGTTGCTATAGGCAGAAGTCTTTGGAGCACCTTCTGTGAATAAATACAGACAATTGCAGTTTCTCTTTATATTTTGTATCCCGTAAAGTGAGTGTTTCATCACATCTGCTGCTTCCCCTTACAGAACTGCTCCCTGTACTAAACACTTCATGGCTTTGGGACCCTGGGCGTGTGCTGCCATTGACACCTGTTCATTGGAGAATGCAGATTTTCATCCCCAGGGCTTTCAGGCCAGGATAAAAGAAATGGAATTTAAAAACCCCAAACACCCCCAGAGCCCCCATATCCCCAGTTTTCTTTTGACCATTATATGTAAAGTTAGTTTGCATGGAAGGTTTGGTGATAAAAGACACAGTTTTAGGGTTTATTTAACTTGTTGCTCGTGTGTGTAAGAGGAGACCAGTACAGACCTTCAGAAAGGAGCCCAGATGGAACTTGGGTTCTTTCACACGGTATCTGTGCATTCAAGGTCTAATCCAATTCCATGTAGGTATGTCCGTTGGCTTCACTGGGGTGGATCAAGCCCCAGTAACAGATGAAAGGCCAAGGCCTTGGGCTCTTCTCTAGAGAGCTACATGCATTTCTTTCTGACTCACTACAGTAGGGTACCAAAACTTGGCCCAGTCAAAGTGCTGCATAGGCACCTTCTCATGACCAGGGCCGGTGCTACCATTAAGGCGAACTAGGCGGTTGCCTAGGGCGCCAAGATTTGGGGGCGCCAAAAAGCGGTGCCCCCAATTTTTTTTTTTACAGTGTTCCTCCCCGATCACGCCGTTGCTGCTCCACTTCTCCCGCCTCCCAGGCTTGCGGCGCCA
>NW_020692406.1:0-1629 GCF_002925995.2 Terrapene triunguis
TAGAAGAGTGAGACTGGGACCCCAGCCAATTTCTCTCAGACTGACCCTGGCTGGAGAATGAGTGTCTGTCTCTTTCTCTGTTCTACACCCCTCCCCTGCAATTCTGTTGGGCCAGGCATGCAGCGAGGACTCTGCCCACTGTGCAGCCACCAATCGGATTGGAAGGACACAAGCACTGCTACCAGAATGACAAATGTGTGTGTGTCTCTCTTTCCCAGGGCTGAGCATCCATGAGGCCAAAGACCTGTGGTGCTAGGACTGGCAGCAGGACAGCAGGCTCCTGGGCTACAGGAACACAGCCAGGGTGGGGGAGGTAAGGACACTGTGCCAGGGCATGAGACAGCTCAGGAAGTGGGGGTGGCTGGGTCCCCTGCAGTGGCTGCCTCCTGGGGCCACTAGATGGAGATGCCGTTCTAGTCCCAGGAGTTGGAGCCTGGCTCTGGGCAATCTGCTAATGCCTCACATCCTGTTGGTTTTAGGTCTTCGGAAAGTTCTTCTCGGAAGGGCAGAGAAGATTCTTGCTCCGGACGGCAGTGCTGGCCATCCACAACCCCCTGCTACATGTCAACCAGGCTGGGCTGGTCCTGGCCTACTCCCTCCTGGGGGAAGCCCAAGAGCTGATGGGGGACAAGGTAAACAGCTGCATCAGGAGATTAGGGCTGTGCCCAGGCCTCATACCCATCCTATCGCCATTTGCTGGCCTGGCAGCAAGGAACCTGGTGGGGAATGAGAGTGAGAGGAGGTGCTACTGGGAAGGGAGATGAATTCACCTCCATGAGCAGGAGGGAACCAGCTTGTCCATGGTGCAGCTCCAACACAGCTCTTTAGCAAGGCTAATTAATGACAAGTGTTACCTCATAATGGACTTACGTTCTCAGGGCACGGTGTTTTTGCTCTTGGGAAGAGCAGAGGAATCCCCTGAGTGCCCTCTGTGAGCCTCTCCTCTCCCAGAGGGCCTCACCCAGTTGCCAGTGGCCTAGTGTCCGTGTAACCTGAGCCACCACCTAGAGAGAACGGGAGGAGTCAGTCAGCAGGGGTGCTGATCTTCCCCATTCACCAGGGCTGCCATCCTGTGGCTTCAGCATTAGTGTCTGGGATGACTTGGGGCAAGATCTCGACTTCCCCGCAACCCACTTCACTGCTGCCAGAATCCCTCCTGCTCGCCCCTGCTAGAGGCCCCTCCCTGCCCAACCTGGGTGGGGGTGGGAGGAGAGGGTTTTGAGAACTTGAGTTGTGGTTTGGAGGTGGATCAGCTGTTAAGGGCACTGAGGGGGAGGTGGCAGGAGCTCACCCTTCAAGGAGGGGTTTGGCACTGGAGGTTCCTAGAAAGGACAACAAGACTGCATTTTGGGGGTCAGGAGGTGAATCCATCCCTCAGTGGTGGGCAGGTGCTGTGTGGAAATCCTGCTGGTTCCAAGTGCTTTTAATTCCCCCTGATTCTTCGGGGCATTTGAGTCTCTGACAGGTTCTCGTTCCCTTGCAGCAGGAGGACGTCACGGCCAAAGTGATGCACCAGCTCCGCATCATCCGGCACTTGCGCCAGGTGGCTGAGGCACTGCAGGGGCTGTACCTCTGAGGCCTCCAGCAACTCCCGCTCCCTGCTGCAGGTACTGCTCTGGCTCACTGTAA
>NW_020692407.1:0-7314 GCF_002925995.2 Terrapene triunguis
GGGGGGAGACCAGATTTCACTGTTTGTGACATGTTTTTCATGGCTGTGAATTTGGTAGGGCCCTAAATATAAGGTTGCAAACAATCTACTGAATCACAGCAGGCTTTACGGGTTTGTTGTTATTTTGGGGTCCCCTTCTAAACCTAGCATCAAGAGCAATGTTTTCAAGGGCCTGCTCCTGCTCCCAATAAAGTCAGAGTGTAGTCATTGGGCCTGAAGGGGTATAAAATGCAACCATTCTGAATTGGTAGAATTTTAGTGCCACTTTGCATGGGTGCAAATAATATAACAACAATATCTAGCTTATCTACAACCCTTTTTTATCAGGAGCCCTCAAAGAACTTTACAAAGATTTGTATCATTGTGCCCATTTTACAGATGGGGAAACTGAGGCAGAAAGCAGGGACATGACTTGCACAAGGTCATCCAGTTGCAGAGCTGGGGACAGAACCCAGGTCTCCTGAGGGCAAGTTCAGTGCTCTATCCACTAAACCACACTGCCTCACGGGCAGATCATAATTTCATACAATATGTAAATGACTGTGCAAAGTACAGGACAATGGAAAAGCGAGCACTTTGACATTAATAAGAGCAGGAGCAGGTCCCAAACCAAGCACCTTCTCTGCCATCAGAGACACAACTACAACATGGTGAGCTCTCTGCAAACAAATTGTCTGAATTTGGAGGGGAATATGTTGTTGGACTTTCCAAAGGGAGATGAAAACAGTTTGTTTTTTTTTTAAACAAGGGAAAATGTTTGCCCCCATAGCTAGGTATTAGGGTAAAGGAAGAAAGATTAGATGCTCTAAACAAATAGAGGGTCCTCTATCCTTTAAGCTCTCTACGCCCAAACTTCATTATACTGTCGTGCACAGAAAGGCAGCTCTCCAGCAGGTGTAAATTGTCATCTCGCTATTAGCTTTAATAGAGTTATGATGGTTCACACCAGCCAAGGATCTGCCCCAGAGGACTTTTAGGATTGGGCCCTTGGAAACATGACTGTATATATGTATAACTACAGTGTGTGTGTGTGTGTGTGTGTGTGTATTATAAAGTAGAATTACAATTATTCATACACAGAATGCAAATTATAACATTTATTATAGAGAAAGACACAGAGAAATCAGCCCCTGAAATCAGATGCACTAGGCTGTGTGGACTTGTACCTGTGTATAGTCCCACTGATTGCACTGGGACTTTCATAGGCCCACTGGTCTGCACCAGTGCATCTATTTGTAGGACCAGGGTCAGAGAGAGAGAGAGATGACAGGGTGTCAAAGGAGATAGGATTTCCCATGTCAAAGCTATCGGATGCTGTTATTTTTTTATATTCAGAAAGAAACTCCTCCCCTTTACACTACACTAGTGTAAACCAGGACTGGCGCCACTGAAACGAATGTAGCTCGACTGGTGTAAAATGGCTGTGAGTGAGAGGTGAATCAGACCTCAGAGATTTAAGGTATTTATAAAGAATTTTCAATTATTGCTAGGAATCAGTCTGAGTTCTGTAATAACCTGTACAAATCTCTGAAAGGAAAACAAAGAACTATTCATATAGATGATCCCCTTGCCAAACTGGGCGTGTGAACGCTTCTATGAATTTGCTTATATACCTTTAATATATTGACTTAATACCTTAAGAATAACTCCTTCAAATGCCTTAAATTTCAAGAGAGTTTTATTTTCCATGCTTTCTTTTAAATACGGGATGCATTTAGAACAATGTAGGCAAGCAAACACTTCTTTAAGCATTAAACTGTGCACCAAAGAGGAATTAAAACATGAGATTTAGAGAATATGTTTTCTAATGTATCAACAGAGCAAGAAAGGAGAAAAGATCAGCACTGGTATTTTCAGCTACCTCTACTATGTAAACGCTAATGTGTTTTTATGAGCAGGCCAGCAGCATTGGTGGTATAGCTAACCACAACCAGCAGATGTGAATGTGGTACATGCAAAAGCTATAATATGTGGTGCATGGAAACTATAATGGACTGCTATAATGCAAAGTACTCCAGTTAAGTTATGGCTTAGGGCACAGTTAAACAAATCATGGGACTATTCAAATATTTCTCATCCACATCTATTTGTAGACAGTAGTAAAAACTCTGCATCAATGGAGGTCATCACTATTATGAAAATAGTGCGCTAACAGTGCTGAAAACAGGAGGTTTTCTATTTATTGACATACAGGTTAGGTTTGGCAGAAAGTGTACAGAAAACAGTTTATAAAGCCAGTTGCACCATTGATAATGGGTGTTTGCAGTATGCAATACATTTAAACGGGTTTTGTTATTTGTGCTTTATTCTATTATAGCTTTTCTAGGTACCAATTATATATCTATATCGCTATATAGTATATATTCTGAATGGTCAGCGTATGTATAAATATAATTGAACCTGCTCAAAGGACACACACACCTCTCCCAGCCATCCATCCCCAGGGAAAACCAAGCTAAAAAGGGAGGCTTCCCATTGTATTCTGAAGAGCAACAATCTGTAGAGCTGGTTGGAAAATGAGAATTCAATCTCGTGTAAAAGTTTGAGGTTTCCATATTTGTTTTCCACATCTGAACAAAAAACTAGACCTTCCGATTTTTATTTTTTATTTTTTTTTTGCAAAAAAATATGAGAGACACCCACCCCAGCAGTGCCAAGTGGTTAGGGCATTCACATGGGATGTAGGAGACTCACGTTCGAGTCCCTGTTTTCTAACCAGGCAGAGCAGGGACTTGAAATGAGGTCTCCCACATCCCAGGTGACTGCTCTAACCACTGGGGTTGGTCTCTCTCCTTCCTCTCTGCCACAATTTCCATCTTGGACCTGAGAAATGTTTCCCACAAAACTTTCATCAAAACCAATGTGTTTCCTAGAAAAGTTTTGGTTTAGACAAATCCGCATTTTTTGACAAATCAACGTTGTCGAAAAACTCTTCTAGAGGAGCGAGAAGAAATGCATTCCAAAGCTAAATCTTCTCAGTGAGCATGCCTTGTCAATGGTTACGTCCCATTTACACCCAAAGGGGTTTCATAGCTTGAGTAGATGACCTCAGCTGCTGGAGAGAGAGGACATCATTCTTGTCAATGACATATTTACATCACAGCATACACACACACGGAGTGCATCAAATTCTGCTCTTTTATCCACATGGAATCACAGTGTCTTCAACAATGGGTTTATTTGTGGGTAAATGTGAGAAGGATTTTGATCACTGTACATTGACATAAGACCCAATACTGAGTGCAATGCTCAGGAAAACTCCTATTGAAATCAATGATCGATCAATGAAATCTATTCATTCAATAGGAATTTTGCCTGAGTAAGGACTTCCGGATTAAGGAAATGACCTGGGGAAGAATGGAATGATCACATGCTGTAACCCTTGATTAGTGTGCTGAAGCAAAGGTACAAGAATGTAATTATGTCAGGTTATCTCAGCGGAGAGAAAAGTCATCACAGCCAGTATCCTCCTCTTCATTATGAGGGCTTATATTAATATGTACACCTAATGATTGGTTCTTATAAAGCTATGATGGCACCTTCTTACTCATCAGATCTACTCTCTGTGTGTATTCAAGTGTCCTCTCTGTTCACTTGAATGACTAAATTAATTGTTTCTTTCTTCTTATTCCTATTATCCCTGCGGAACCAACACAGCTGAGAGAGAGTAAACTGGATTCTATACTTTCTTGTGCATCATCAACAAAAGTGTTTTCCAAGTTCCACTCAGTTACACCTGTGCAGTCTCTTTGAAGGCAATGGGTGGCCCCGTTGTCACTGCAGGCCTAATTTGACTCACAGAACCTTTAATACTGGTGATAATATAGAAGAAGGAAAGAAGTCAGCTGAAGCTAGAAGCACAGGCAGTTGAAAAGAAACATCCTTGTACTAGCAAAACGAATGCATTGAGATACAACCATGAAGACCCCTGATGCTATGTCAACACTGTCATTTTTCAGGGTAGAATCATACTTTAAAGAACGATCATTTGGATCTCTTTTTTTTTTGCATTGGAATAATGTAAATGTGGGTCTAAATGAGAAATGTACCCCATCAACAACTACAGCTGAGAGGCAAAGTAGGGCTGGTGAGACAAAAGGAAAACAATTGGCCTGCCTTGCTCAGCACTGCCAACATGCCCCTTCCCCGAGGGGGACAGGCCCATGCTGTGCACTCCCCCCCTCCTGCCCAGAGGCCCCTGACCTCCTACGTGCAGCGCCTACCCGCTGAGACCCCCTCACAGACCCCTATGCCCAGTGCCCCCCTGACCTGCTATGTCCAGTGCCCCGCCGCCCAGAGAACCCCCACACAGGCTCCCCACCACAACTGAACAGTGCCCTGCACACCGGCTCAGCGCTCCCCCACCCACAGCCCCACCATCACAACTTCACAGTGCCACACACAGACCACCCACTATCTAGCGCCCCAAGACACAGATGTCCCCCACCCCCCCCGCTGCCCGTGCCCCCCCCCCCCCCCCTGCCCCCCCCCGACCTTCCAGATACTCACTCCCTCCTGCCCCCACTGGGTAGTGACCACATCTGCGGAGCCAGCAGCGTGGCTGGGACTGGTCGGGGATTGGATCGGCCCCTCAGAAGTGGCATGATCAGCCAGGCTGGAGTGGGGCCGGGGCCTGCCCAGGCCTGGCTCACTCAGGACCTACTTGCCTGGCAGGGCCCAGCCGAGCCCCTCACCCTTCCCTCCACACTGTCCAAGACCAGCCCGGTTTCTGCATCGGTCCCAGGCGGCTCAGCCCCAAGGAGGCAGGTGGGGCCCCATAGGTGGTGGGCAGCAGAGACCGCTCAGAGCAGGAGCAATTCGGGGAGCAGGGCAGACCCCTGGGACATGACCTCCAAGAGCCCGCCCAGCCTGGCTGCGCCCACCGGCCCCATGGCCAGCAGACCTGCCCAGCCTGAATTGTGGAGCTGGGCTGCTGGGCAGCAAGCCCCCTACTTGCGAGTGGGACCTGCTGGCTGGGAGCCGCTCACACAGCAAGGCCTGGGTACCGGACTGCCCCTGGCGATGTGCCAAACCCGGCCGCGTGGATGGGTTAGAGGGGTCCGTAATGGGACCCTTTCCCATGTGGGCCCGGTGCCACAGCGCCACTGTAAACCCGGTACTGGTTCAGGCAAGGAGCCAACTCTAAAATGTGTTTTTTCATCCCACAAAATATAAGGTGAACAAGGCAATAATATACATACTAGGGTGCTGGAACAATTTGTATAATGGAGGTGCTGAGAGCCATTGAACCAAACTGTAAACCCTGTATATGATGGAAACCACTTCAAGCCGGGGGTGCGATAGCACCCTTAGTTCCAGCACCTATGTACACGTGGCTTTACTATACTGCAAGAAGTGTCTCATGATTTCTTTTGTTAAGTTTAGAACTTTGTTGCTAGGGCCATTTCTAGTCTGGTCTTTGATCCCTGACATATACAGAACTCCCATAGCTATCAATGGGATACTTAGGACTTTACAGTCAGAGTTTTGCCTGAGTAAGCAGGATCAGACTCTGAAATATTCTTAGCATCCTTAAGAACTCAGAACTCGTATGCTCTAGTCTCCAGTGACACATTTTTGAGGGAGTTCATAAACACCATCATAGACCAAAATCATTCAAAACCCCCCATTGTCATGAGAAATTAGTGACAAACTTTGAAATAACTCAAACCAAAGAGACAAGAAGACACTTTCTGCCATGGATTCTGTTTGAGGGGCTCAGCTGGGTCAGTGCATTTTAATGAGACACATTCAAGCAGACACATACACACACTTAAGACACAGAGGACTGTACCTCTAAAAACCCATTTTTCAAATGATAGATGACTGTCAACTTTGCAAAAGCTGAGCATGCAGTGGCTTGATAGCACAGAATGAAAGCAATCTACAAGTGCAAGTCTGTTTCTTTTGGCAGCGGAAGGAGTTGCTAATGGATTCATCATTTTCTGTTAAGCATGAGTGTCAAACAAAAAAACATTAAGGGCTCTATTCATCTGAATTTCCGGCTCTGCTCTTGCCAGCCACGGAGGCGCTGTGGCTGGAAACTCACAAAGTCCAATTCTAATTCAGCCTCCCAATTTTTGTGGCAAAGGCCGCATGGAACTTGGAATTTGTCCTATTGGTCCTTGTTCCCAGCCCCCCCGCCCCCTTCTCCTGTTGCATGAAGGCTCAGAGTCAAGCTTCCCAACTGACTGCTATCTGTGGAATAGATCCACTAGCCACCATCATCACCCTGTCAATCGACTCTGCAATGCATTCTTAGGAGGAAGAGAGAGTCTCCCAGATTGATTGGTGGCTACCGTACCTTTACACCAATCAGCCCCAGAAAGTTGCAGCCACCCTTCCAAAAAAAAAAAAAAAAAAAAGAAAATGAGAAAGGGTAAAAAGAGGGCCTGGGAGGTGGACTCCCGGCATGCAGGAAATCAAGTATTCATTTAAAAAGAAAAAGGAACAAGAGAGATTAAAGGAGTCTTTGGCCTACCAGGTAAAGGCACCAGGGGTGCCAGAACAGGGGGGGCCAGAGGGCCATGGTCCCCCCACTTTTTACCAGCCATAAGAGTGAGTGGGGGGAGGGAGTAGAGAAGAGCGAGCAGGAGACGGGGTCTAGGCGGGATGGGAGTGGGGTCTACGGGAGAAGGGGTGGTCTGGAAGCGTGGCCTCGGGGAGTGGCACAGCATGGGGGGGTGAGGTCATGGTTCGGGCACCGATGTCCCCCCGCACTTTTAGGAAGCTTTCGCTGCTCCTGGAAGACACCTTAGCGCTTAGGTGATTGAATGTACTTTCAATTACTCTGCACATTTCTTGGAAGGAGGTGAAAAATCCAAACACCAGTAAATGGTTCATACTCTCTATATACATAAACCACTAAAGACAAGAACCACGCTTGTTTTTGAAGCAATAGAAGACAACGGGACAGAAAAGGGGAAGCAATGACATCTTACAGAAGCACTGGGCAGGCAGGGCAAGAGAAGCCCCAGTGCCCCAACCCTAGTCCCCCGCAGAAGCGCAGGGGAAACTGCAGCGCCCAGACCCCTGCTGTGACCCTGGGACTGGAGGAGCTCTCACTCCTCGCTGTGTCCCCGGGGCCGTGGCACATGGACAGAGCTTCTCCAGTCTTGGGGCCGCAGTGGATGGGGGCACCCTGGGTGGAACAAGGGTGGGCCCCAGGGAAGGGAGAGAAAGGGGTGGAGCTGTGGGTGAGGCCGCAGGCGGAAGGGGGTGGGGAGTAGGGTTGCCAACTTTCTGATTGCAGAAAACCGAACACCCTTGCCCCGCCCCTTCCCCGAGGCCCTGCCCCCCACTCACTCCATCTCA
>NW_020692408.1:0-3607 GCF_002925995.2 Terrapene triunguis
TGTGGGTGTTTTATTGTGCTTCCTAATGGGTCAGAAGAGCCTGTAACAGATCACCATTTATGTCCTGTAGCAACAGCAGCACAGTGGCTGCTCAATGCATTCCACTTCTTCAGACCTGTTTTCTGCTCCAATCCTGGCAGGCTCTGCTTCAGCCCTAGTTCCTGCCTACTTCTGATTCCAGACTTGTGGGTCTTACCACTGGCTTGTCTCCTGACCACAACTCCAGTTCTGCCCTTTGGTTCTGTTCTGGCTCCTGGCTCCAGTCATTGGCTTGCCTCCTGACCATGCCTCTGGTTCTGCCCTCTGATTCTGCTCTGACCACTAGGTCAGACTCCTGCTCTGATCCCTAGGTTGCACTGCCTACACCTTGGTGTGTGACACAAAAGAAGTATTTGTGCCTTTGAAACATCTAGAGAAGGTAAGCGGATACCGTTTTTTGTTTAATTTGCACAATGAAGCCTCAGTCCTTATTTGAGTAAATAAATATCTCTCCTTAGCAGCCACAAAAATGATTCTTTGTATGGAAGTGTAGAGGCATTGGATCCATGCAAAAACAAAGGAAGAATAAAGTTTCTGTAGTTGGGCATTGTCAGAGAGAAATACTCTGTATTCTCCTATCAAGTTTAGTTCTGTATAAATGTGGTAGAAATCAAACAACAAACAAACAAAAAACCTCATCAGATGGAGTTTTCAAATGTAAACAAGCAATTGGTTTAATGACATCAGTATAGTTAAACCAATTTACCTTATTCCAATTGTGTATATTCACACTGTTGTGGCTGCACTATTACAAGCTTCCTTGCATTTGTGCCATGTGTCTACACTCTGCTGTGCTAGATCAACTGTTGTCCATCATATGGATGGGTACCCCAGGGTACTGGCACTGCTTCCAGGCCTGCTGCATTCCTAGCAATTTTCATACTAATGTGGGATAAATCCAAGAAGCTAGAGGAACTGTGGGAAGAGTGGTGAATCTCCTATAATTCTTCCTGCTGTATCTCAGAACTCACTTGGGTACCTATACCATTACCAAAACTGTGCCCATATTTTGCAAAAACCCAGGCCATCAGGCTTTGTGTGAACACGTGTGGCGATATTAAAGAAGGTACTAACAGTGATTCCCCCAAGTGACAGTGACCCCCCAATAATTTGTCCCACACACTTTAAAATCCAACAGTTTCACCAAGTACAAAAATCTCTTGGGTCATCTGTTAAAACTTGTAACAATGTCTGTAGAAACCATTGATTGTATCTGTCCTGTGAAAGATACTTTATCATTATGTAAAACTTACAAACAAGTTAGTTGACTTTGTTCTTGAAGTAATTGATACAATGTAAACAAATGCTATAAGCCGTTAAGTGACTTTCACTTCATTGTAACAGCAAGGGCTCCTAGGAACAGACCCCCACCCTCTGTGATTAAAGGGCTGGGAGTCTCAAATGAATTAGCACACACCCCAAAAGTGATGGAGACAGCAAATTAAAATATGGTTAAGATATGGAATGTATGTTGATGAATGCTTGATGTACATGAATGGTTAGGGAGGTGCCAGCCTAGAAAAGGAGTATCCATCGGCCGAAGAATGTGTCAAGTGGACTACCAGACAACCCCCTGAGGGTAAACTGGGATCCACCCCATCAACTGGAAGTATGAGAAACACAAACTTTGGACAGTGTGGAGCCACCAGGAATGTGCCCAGGAATGTGCCATCCGCTGATTGAGTCAGCAACAGCAGGATGAAACAGCTCCCATAGACTAACATAGGAATTAATTCCTATAAGAATGGACTCTCAAGACTGAGGATTTTGAGTCTCTGGTTCTGCTGCCAACCTCCAGGAGCATCAGGTGCACCTGACACAGACTCGGCTCCATCCTCATGACCAAGATACCTGGCCAGTAACTTGGCATGAGCAACTTCTAGGCTGGTAACTATAACACCTATACAGAACTTGAATGAATGATTGTGTGAATGAATATATATATATATATATATATGTGTGTGTGTGTGTGTATAAGGAATAAGTAGTGATAGGAATAAGTAGTCAAACAATGTTGTTTACTTTTATCTTTTGCTTTATCATTATATTTACAATAAATGTGGCATCTTTGCCTTATCCCTCTTAACAAGATCCTGCTGGTTTTTATTCTATTGATATAACACACGTACATACAATGAACAACTTTGGATCTGATCCAAATACCACTGATGTTAATGAGAGTCTTTCAGACCCTTAAAAAGTGAATTCAGTTTTTAGATACTTCAAATGTATCCTTTATAGTAACAATGGAGAATACCACTAGAATCAGTAATCTGGAACTGCTGTAAACTTTTTAAGTGTACCCACTGCATGTGTGTGCACATTTAGGAAGTTTTGTACCTAAACTGGCCTTATAAAAGATGTGCACAGATATTTTTAACATTATATAGTTCTCTTGTTTCTGGAGTGCAGCTCTTAAGAATTATTGAGGGTAAGAGCACATGCAGCAGGTTAGAGTCATCATGGAAACAAAGGATTTTGTTTCCTTCAGCTAAATAACCCAGGCCTGCGAAATCTACACTCTTAACTTCCTTATTTTATACCTTTTGGTAAGGGGTAAAGGTCCTAGGCTAGATGGCTGACATTGCTAGCACAGCAAAGGGAGTCATCAGAAATGTCATGGTGGTAGGCATGTAAGGAGTCAAGTCAGTTGCAATAAGCTTATCTCAGCTGGAACTTGTTCTTTGCATAACATAAATTTCACCTTGATAATAGTGCAATGAAACAACATATCCATTTATACCAGCAGTTCTCAACCCATGGCCCAATTGGCACACAGTTGTGGCCCAGCTGTGTGCTTAAAAAAAAAATTCAATATTTGCTGCTCTGGTCTGACAGGAGGCGGGGCTGACTGCGGGGGAGACAGTGTCTTGCAGCCTGCACCAGCGCTCCGGCCAGCAGGGTGAGTGCGCAGGGAGGCAGGAAGCGGGAGAGTGGGTCTGTGAGTAAGTTTGTGGGGGGCTCTGGGCAGTGGGGGGGTGGGGGATGCTGGGAAATAGGGGTTTGCTGGGGTGCTGCAGCACCCCCATGTTTTCAGTGGAGCTCCACCCCTGGTCTCCCTTCTCAGGCCCTGGCTGCCGCTCCATGCTGGGTGCTCCACTTCTGGACCGGTGCTGGGAGTCCCAGCTGCCCAACCTTGGGCACGGCGGCACTTGGGTCCCAGGTGCCTGGCCCCGTGTGGTGGCACTTGGGTCCTGGCTGCCCGGCCCCATCTGGTGGGGTCCGGATCTGGCTGCTGCCCAGCCCTGTGCATTGAGGTTCAGGACCGGGTCCTGGCTGCCCGGCCTGCACCCAGGGCTCCGCTCCTGGCCCAGGTCTGGGTGGGGGTGCTGAGCATAGGGGAGTCTGGGTGGTTTTGCGGGGGGTGCTGTGGTTCTCAACCTGTGGCCCACAACAACAAACAGGTCGAGAACCACTGATCTATACTGTCCTACAAAACATACAGAACTTAGGCCTCTGGTCGGACAGAATCAACAAGTAAAATCTGTCTATGACTACAGATTACACTATGCTATAAAACCTATGTAACCCTTCTGCCCATCTAAGTTGGCAGCAACAAGGGCCGGGT
>NW_020692409.1:0-1584 GCF_002925995.2 Terrapene triunguis
TTGAATAATGTTGAAGGAAAACTTGGCATCTGAATAAAGGTTTGTGGGTTTTCTTGGTCTGTTTCACTCCTCTGAAGGAGCATTAATTGATGGTTTCCTCTCCTATTTCATTTGTCTCTTGGACTTTTGTCATAGAAATTAACATGCAGGGGAAACGTGGATAACAATAGGAAGTGAAAATGCTAATTTATTTTTTTTTTGCTCATCATCCAAAAATAATTCAGTCTTGTTCTGATGCGTGATCAAGGTTATTTATTTGCAGGAGCCTTGAGCATGGAATAGGAGTGTGCTCACATGGCGAGCACTTCTCATGTGAAATTGCTACTTCTAGGCAAGGTTAAACTTATAATGGAAAAAAATACTCCAGGACTTGAATTCATTTCTAAATGATTTAGTGCCAGACTGACAGTACAGATTATCGAGGCCCTTTCTTTCCCCACACATGAAGTACAGACAGGGCAGAAGCCCCCCCTACACTCTCCCACTAATGTACCTCCAACTTCGTGTGGAACAAGTAGTAACTATGTGGTGGGAAGGAAGAGCAGGGTTTAATTCCCAGCTTTGCCACAGACTTCCTGTGAGACCTTGGGCAAGTCACTTCCTCTCTGAGCCTCAAGTCCCTGGAAAAACAGGATTGTAGCACTGTCCTGACACACATCGTGTTGTACCCACATAATGACAGGAACCATATTAATACCTTGGAGAAACAGGTGCAGGGTCTATGAATAGAAGTCACTCGAAGATACATACCATGAACTATCACTACAGCCACAGGCCTTGTCTGTGATAGAACAGCATGATTCTGCTCCTACCCTTCCTGAACCTTCGTAAACTACTTGTGTGTGTATTCCTCGTTCTGCTAACAGACCTTAGTCTCTCGTCCCTGGCAGTGCAGATCTTTCTAGTACCCTCACATTTATTGACAGGAGCACTCAGATTTCTGGCACCAAAAAGGGACCAAGCCAGGCTGCTGCTGTAAAGATTATTTTTTAATTACAGTGGAGCTAAATCAGAGCCTAGTAGGCTTTTGTTTACAGTGAAGCCAAATGAAGATCCTAAATTGTTTCATCTAATGTGGTAAAATCTCCCCCTTGGAGAGAACAAGCAGTGTGGCCCAACCGACAGAGCACTGAACTGGAACTCAGGACCTGAGCTGTATTCCTGGCTCTGCTGCTGGGTGATCTTGGACAAAGTTCCATGCCTCAGTTTCCCCATCTGTAAAATGGGCATAATGATCTTGACCTGTTTTTGTAAAGAGCTTTAAGATCTACTGATGAAGACTGCTATATAAAATCTAGTTATCATGAGGCTCCTCGTCAGTAAAGGGTTCTTACCTCAACCCTTGAACCAAAGTCTACGTCATACCCCCTCCAGATTCTAATTTTGCAGTTTAAGTCCATCTTTCTGCAGTAGAGACACCAAAGAAATAAACACCTGCAGTCAGGGCCGGCTCCAGGCACCAGCTTAACAAGCAGGTGCTTGGGGCGGCCAAGGGAGAGGTGCGGCAATTCGGGGGCGGCAGGTCCCTCACTCCCTCTAGGAGCGAAGGACCTGCCACTGAACTGCCGCCGCCGGTCGCAGCTT
>NW_020692409.1:1684-2410 GCF_002925995.2 Terrapene triunguis
CCCTTATGAAAATATCTGTCTGAACTGCCAGATGAATAGACTATCATAATGGCTAGATGATCATAATGGTCTCTTCTGACCTTAAAGTCTATAACTCTATGAATAAGCCTAAACTGGCCCTAGGCTCTTATGCTTTTCTTCCATGGCTTTCTAAACCTTCCTTAACAACTGTATTTTCTTTTTCTTAAAGTGGCATTTGACTTAGATATGCTTTGTGGAATATTTGATCACTGCCAAAAAACATGGCTGAATCTAGAGTTTAATGGTGCGTCTCAGTAGTCACATTGATCCATTCTTTTTAAGCGACAGATCTGAGGAACTGTCCCAGATTGAGATGCCAGAGGAAGTTTTGGAAAAAACTGATAAATTTAACAATAAGAAGTCACCAGGACCAGATGGTGTGTACCCAAAGTGTTCTGAAGGAACTCAAATATGAAATTGCAGAACTACTAACTGTGGTCTGTAACCCATCACTTATATCAGCCTCTGCACCAGATGACTGGAGGGTAGCGAATGCACTGCTGATTTTTCAAAAAGGTTCTATAGCTAATCCTGGCAATTACAGGCTGGTAAGACAAACTTCAATGCCAAACTAAGTGTTTGAAATTATAGTAAAAGAACAAAATTATCAGACAAACCCAATATGCTGGGGAAAAGTCAACACAGCTTTTGTAAAGGAAAATCATGCCTCACCAATCTATTGGAATTCTTTGAGGAAGTCAACAA
>NW_020692410.1:0-4894 GCF_002925995.2 Terrapene triunguis
GATTGCTTTACAGTCAGTCTACCACATCAATATACAATGCTACTGCAACACCTTCACCTTCATTTCTGTCTTTCCTGAACAGCACAAACTCTTCATTGTCTGTACTCCAGTCCTGGCTACTATTCCACCATGTTTCTGTTATCTCTGTAACATCTGGTTTCACTTCCTGCACCAGTAGATCTAGTTCCTCCATTTTGTTCCCCAGGCTTCTTGCATTGGTGTATAGACAACTTAGTTGTTTCCACTCGGCTTCGCCAGGGTTCCTCACGCGATTAGGTACAGTCCTGCTACTGCCAGTATCACCTACTACTTGAGTGTTAGCATCACTGGTATGGGAACTCTCTTTCTTCTTGATGTCCATTCTCCTACCCTCTGCTGTTCCTTTCTCCATTGCTGTATCCGCTCTGACTTAATTTTCTCCTGCTCAGTATTAGAATCGGAAGTGGAGATTACATGAGCATCTCTCAACTGTCTCCCCTGAATTCCAAGCTTAAAGCTCTTTTAATCAGTTGTGCCTCCCGCCATTCCAGAATCTATTTCCCTCCCTACTCAGGTGGAGTCCGTCCTATGAGAACAGTCCTATGTCTGTGAATGCCTCTGTGACAGGGTTCGGACTCACCACCGCAGCGCCTCCTGCTGGCACGTCTGGGAATTAGCTTTGTCCTCTGTGGTGCACCCCCTGCCGGAGGTGTCCCATCCATCGTCTGCTCCCCCGTTGGTATCCAGACCCACGTTGCTCCCTGCTCGGCGATGTCTACTTCTGGTCACTGCCCTCTGGCAGTGCCCCTTTCTCCGTCCTCACACCCTTCTGGGGTGGGGGTGGGGGTTAACAGCAGTCTTATACTTCACCTCAGCTGCAGTGGCCAAACACACCCCAAAGTCTAATCCCTTCTATCAGGGGTCTGGTGTCCACTATGGCCACTTCCAACAGCCAGGTGTAATACAAGGGGGAAGGGGGGGACCCAGGCCCACTCTCTACTCTGGGTCCCGGCCCAGGGACCCTCTGGCAGCAGCCTCCCTGATCTCCTTCGCTCCCCTTGTCCATCTCTCTTCCCTGGGCCACTTCCCCTTTTGCACCTTGTGGGCCCTTCTATCAGGGCCTGCAGCCTGGCAGGTACCGGGCTGGAGTTCCCTTCTGCTTCCCAGAGCCTGCCCAGCATTGTGCTGTGCTGTGGCGTGCCGTGCCGTGCCAGGTGCTAATCTCCTTGCTCAGGAGACAAACCTTCCCCTCTGAAGGTCTGGGAGAGACTGACCTGCTCTCCTGGGCAGCCTTTATATTGCGGTGAGCCTGGCCCTGATTGGCCGCCTCCTGCTCAGCCCTGATTGGCTTTCCCGCAGGCCCTCCCCAATTGGCTGCTCGTCTGTGCAGTGGCTCTGGCCTGCCCTAGCCCCATCTCTCGTAGGGGTGGGGCCGCCGCCCCACCACAGCCTCCCAGTGGTTGAACATCCCAGAGATCCTTATAGCTCCAGTGCCTGAGCTGTCTGTTGATCATCATCATCTTGTCTCACCTCCGTTCTCCTCCTCTAGGGACAGGTAGAATCCCATTGAAGATCACCTGAGCCTCCATTTCTTTAAGTGTCTTCCCCAGCCTGGCATCATCTCCCTTGATCCATTCCAGCAAGAATCTAGCAGTATCATTTGTTCCCACATGAAGAACAATCAGTGGATTCTTTCCTGCTCCCATTAGGATCCTCTTCAGCCTCAGGTCCACATCACATAGCTTAGCTCCCAGCAGACAGCTCATCCTTCTGTTCTCTGGATCAGCTCTGGTACCAGGCCTGTCCAGTCTTCTTAGTGTAAGCAGAATCAGGATGAGCTCTACCCTGACATCTGGTGGTGAATTGTGGCGAGTGTGGAAAAGAACTTCAGGGGCTGATCTTGTTTGTATAGGCACACCCACCCCACCTAGCATGAGCCCACAGCTGCCCAAAATGGTCACTTTGGCTGCTGTGGGATCCCCAGTTTCTCTGTTATTGGGGCAGGAAGAATAAAGTGTTGTTACCCTGATTATGTGAACCAAGGACAATGAAACTGTTTTATGACAGAGGGTCTCACCATCAACTATGAAGCACTTGCTAGACAAGGGACATGGGTTCCAAAACCCAGTGAATTGAGTGAGGTGGGGGGCAGGTATTTGCTCCTGGTGGTGTGGGTCCTTTTGCAAGCTTGAAACACCAGTTGTATTTCCTTCTCTCTCTTTACTGTTGGGTGTCAGAGCTAATTTTGATTCCATTAGGAGTTTAGTTGCAGGCTGCTGAGCTGAATTCACTTTGGGCCAATGGTGCACCAGCACTGGGGCTCCCCTACTACAAGCTGAAATCACTGAAGAATTAAAGTTACTAAGAGCTGAGATCACTGACTGCTGAGTTAACTAATGGGGGAGTCTGAAGCTATATTGTTAAGTGGCTGGTAGAGTGGAGCAGTTTGTGAGACGGTTGGAGCGGCCTATGGAACGGCGAGCAGGGCGGAGTGGAGCTGAGCAGTTTGCGGGGATGGCTGGAGCGGCTTATGGGACGGCTGGAGGAACGGAGCGGCTTGTGGTGAAGGCTGCAGCAGAACCCCACGGAGAGGCGGGGCAGTCGGCCTCGGACCACGTAAGGTGCCCCTTAACACCCCATGCCCCCCCCTTTCCCCACCCCTCCATTTCCACCCAGGCTGGGAGGTAAAACTCTGCAGATAAACTTTTGAACTCTGGGGCTGCACTGACCAGCGACAGAGACTTTTGGGTTGTTGGACTTTTGGGACTTTGGGTGATTTTTGGGTTGCTGGACTCAAGAACCAAAGGGAAAGGACACGGCCCAATTTGCTGGGGTGGGTCTTTGCTCATGGTTTGGTTTATGAACCCTAGTTGTGCTGTTTCCCCAATTTAATGCTGATGTCGTTTACCTCATGTTATTAAACATTTTCTGCTACACCGAGACTGTGCTTGCGAGAGGGGAAGTATTTCGTCTTTGAGGCGCCCAGGGGTGTGTGTAAGAATTTTCCCAGGTCACTGGGTGGGGGGCTTGAGCTGGTTTTGTGTTACGTTGTTGGGAGGGGACCCCTAGGTACTGAACCCGGCCCTTGCTGCTATCAACTCGGCCTGGCAGAAGGGTTACATTAATAAGGAGTCACCAATCACGTAGACCTGCCTCTTCCTGGTGTTGGTGCCATTCTCCAGCCTTCCTCCCGTTCCTTCTCCATGCAAGTCCTCTTGTCTTTTGTTCTCCCTTGCGATCTACTGCAAGTTATCCTCTGTCCTCCTGGGGCTCCGAACTCTGGGTATGTACATTGACTCTTCCCCTCTTCCTGTAGGACTAGCTGCTCTTCCCTTCTCCCTGGCTCTCCCACCTTCGGCTACTCCCAGCTGCAAGCCTTCTTCATTTTCCAACTCAGCAAACCTATTCCTGAGCTCTACTTCTCCTTCACTAGCTGGTCTTTTCCTCTACCCAGTTCTCATCATCACGTTTCCACTGGCCACTTTATTCACCCAGCAGTGTCCCCTCCGCGTTCTCCAGTCCAGCTTGGATCTGCCAGTCTTGTTTTCCCTTCAGCCTCCTCTCGCCTTCCCTCCATCATCTGCTCGAATCCCCTTCAAAACTCAACCATAGCTTCCACCTGCATCTCCAAACCTCGGCTCTTCTCTTCCATCAGCTCTCTCAGGCGGCACTTCATACAAACAAGCTTTTTTCAGGTACCTGCTCTAGGATCATCTCGCAGCTTCCACATCTGGTCATCTTCACTGTCTCTTCCATTGCTTGGGTCACTACCACTGCTGCCTCTGTGTCTGTCACACCCTTCCCGCCTAAGCGCCCATTAAGGAGAAAGAAAACCCCACACAACACAAAAACAGAATGCCACCCCCCTCCCCAGGGCCATCCCTAGCTATTCTGCGGCCCTATGCAGCCCCCCATGGGGTAGTGTGTGGGGCCCCAGGCCTCCGTGGGGTTGGGAGGGCTGTCCCCAGGCCTCCACAGGGGTGGGGGGGCTGGCTTGGGGGGCAGAGGAGAGCCACCCCACAGCACTCACCGGCGTGGCGGCTGGGGCCGGGTCCCTGCACTTCCCGCCGCCGGTGAGTGCAGGCCCGGCCCTGCTGCAGTCCTCAGGGGCGGGAAGAGGTGGGGTGGGGACGGAGCAGGGCGGGGTCTTTGGGGAAGGGCTGGAGTAGGGGCGGGGCTGGGGTGGAGAAGGGGTGGGGCGGGCAGGTGCGGAGGCTTTGGGGAAGGAGTGGAGCTGGGGCAGAGCAGGGGTGGGGGCCATGGGGAAGAGGCGGGGCAGGAGCTGCAGCAGCACGCAGCTGCGTACTTTCCGTATGGGTAAGGACGGCCCTCCCCTCCCCCAAACTCTCCTTACAATCCCGCACTCTAACTCCCCCGTTTCCAGTTGTTTGCTGGCTTCTTTGCCACTGGCCGGCTGCCTTTATAGGCCCCCTAACCAGGGAAGCCCCACCCTGATCTGATGTGATCACAAGCTCTGCATCTCTCAGCGCACTGCCCGTACCAGCCTCTGCAAACTGAACACAACAAACCAGCAAGCAAACTCTCAAGAACCCACTCGCCAGAGGCGACGCATAGGGGGTGTGTGCAGGGTGAAGTCCTCCCCCCCCCCCCCCAGATTTCTGCTTGGCATGTCGGGCCGGGAGGGGGGCAGAGGAAGAGGGGCTCTGTCCTTCTCCCACTGTGGCTGACCCCCGGCATGCTCGGCCGCGTCCCTGGCAGCCGGGCCCGGGCAGGGAGTGGAAGGGACAGGACCAGCCACTTCTCATGTCGGCCGCTCAGGATCTCTGCTCTGTGCAGAGAGACTGCCTGAGAGAGCCTGATTGGGGAGGTGGCGGGGGCTACCCCATCAAGGCCAGGCTACCAGGGAAAGGGGTCGAGCAAGCTGGAGTCCCCTCTCCCCCCGGCACGTTTCCGG
>NW_020692411.1:0-1567 GCF_002925995.2 Terrapene triunguis
CATGAGTCAGGCTGGATACTGCACCCTGGTTCCCCAAGAACACAGAGGTGTCTGGTATCAGGGGGTTGGCACTGGAGGTTACTAGAAAGGACAACAAGACTCCATACTGGGGGTCAGGAGGTGAATCCATCCCTCAGTGGTGGGCAGGTGCTGTGTGGAAATGCCTGAGGCACTGCAGGGGCTGTGCCTCTGAGGCCACCAGCAACTCCCGCTCCCTGCTGCAGGTACTGCTCTGGCTCACTGTAAATGGGGAGCTAGTGGAAGGGGAAATGGAGCCCCCTGGCACTCACTAAAAGGGAAAGTGGTGGATTCTCCATCTCTTGATGTCATTGAATGAAGACTAGATGCCATTCTGGAATGTGTTTTCTAAAAAAGTAACTGGTGTGCTATACAGGAAGCCTATGATATGTAGGGGGTTAGATTAGATGCTCTAAAGGTCTCTTCTGGCCATAAAGTCTACTAGTTTTGGAAAAACTGAGTGTAGCATTGGGAGCAGCCTCTGATGTTTTCCTGTCTAGCCAGCTTGCTTCCTAGAATGAACACGCATTGAGTGGGGTGATCCACAGAGAGTAGCTCAAACCTTCAAAGTGTCTGATCAGCGGCAGAGCCTTAGGACTTCAGGGGAGGGGGTGTGTGGCAGTGACATCACAAAGGCCTTTTGCAGGACCTCAGCTTATTGGTCAAAGGTGGTAGGGAGGTGGTGACCTCACAGAGAGATGCTGACATGAGCCAGGCAGGATAGGAGCGCAGGGCCAGGGAAACCTCAGAGACCCCTGTGGCTTTGCTTCAGCAAGTCTCGTTCTCGAGGTCTCTCTTTGAGGACTGAGAGAGTATTAGGGTTCACGTACATGAGTGCTAGGAGGAGCCTCTTTTGAGTTTTCTCCTTTCCTTTTACTGATTTTACTAGAAAACAGACATCCCTGTTTAGAAGGTAAGAGCTTCCGAGAGGTTTGGAACCTGTTCAGTCTGATCCATCTGGTGCCAGCTGAATTCTAGGCATGGAAAACACTAGTTTGAGGTGGCAGAATTTTATTCCCCACCTGGGATTTTGTCCCGTAAAATCACTGGGGACATTAGGGTTTGTCTTTTTTGTTTTACCTTTTCCTCCATCCCTCCTTCCTTTCTCTTCATCTCTTATTTCTTTTGTCCTTTCTCCTGTTCCCTTCCCACCACCAGGAGGTAGGTGTGTGTGTGTGTTTGTGTGTGTGTGGTGTGTGTGTGTGTGTGTGTGTGTTGCTGGGGGTGCTCTGCATCTCCCAGTGTGGGAGGTCCATCCAAAAATTTGGGGTTGAAATAATGCTTGGACCCCACTGACACTAGATGCTGCCACTTTGGTCGTTGATGCTCCAGTTGGGTGGGGGGTGGGGAAGGCACCTCCTAGGGAGTCCAGGACAGTGTGTGTGGGTCTCTTTGCTATGAGCTGCTGAAGGAGTTGGTGAGTGAAGGCATCACTGAGAGGGGGGAGTGTGGGCCCAATCTGCCCTGGGTCCCGGAGGTGAGAATGGGGCACATTGCCCCCACCATGCCCTTTCCTTTCCCCAAGTGGCATCAGGTGTCACCCTGTCCC
>NW_020692412.1:0-2321 GCF_002925995.2 Terrapene triunguis
ACATGGAAAAACTCACTTACTTCTGAGGTCTGAATGCCAAATCTTGTTAGTAATTACAACTGAAAATTGCTGCAATATCGCTGCAGTATAACAACTGTCTCTCTCTGAGGCCAAGTTGAGCACTGACTTTTATTGATTGCCTCAATAGCTTTGCTTGGGCTAGAGGTTGTCACAATGAAGGCTGTGGTGCAATTGCCATGACAACCAGGTGTTAGCTCACAAAAAGGGGGTGATGTAGTGGCTGTTATATATGTGTGCATCCCTGCCTGCCCCTGCCCTGCCCATTTCTTTATGAGTATGTGCCCTGTCTAGAGACTAGCCCAAAAAGATAAATAAAAGCTCCAAGTTTAGGGAGAACTGGTGGTAATTCTCTTTGTGCTCAAGTGACAGAGGCCTATTTTTGGAGCTGAAGATCCCGAGTTCTGCTTCCCATGCTTGGCTAACAGCCGGCATTTCTGGTGTCTGTCTGCAGTCAGCCCTGGTTCAGTAAAAGTAGTCCATCACAGAAGGTGTAGTTCATCACATGCCAAGTAGCTAGAGAGCGGAGGATAGAACAGGTGAATCAGGAGATCTGGGTTCTTTTTATGGTTCTGCTTTGACTGACTGTGACTTGTAGAAATTGCTTAACATCTGTGCCCCAGGGACTGACTACAGATAATATTTTGTAGGGATATTAAAGAAGGTACTAACAGTGATTCCCCCAAGTGACAGTGACCCCCTCATAATTTGTCCCCCACACTTTAAAATCCAACAGTTTCACCAAGTACAAAAATCTCTTGGGTCTTCTGTTAAAACTTGTAAGCTACTGTCTGTAGAAACCATTGCTTATATCTATCCTGTGAAAGATACTTTGTTACTATGTAAAACTTACAAACAAGTTAATTGACTTTGTTCTTGAAGTAATTGATACAATGTAAACAAACACTATAAGCCCTTAAGTGACTTTCACTTCATTCAACGGCTCCTAGGACAGACCCCCACTCTCTGTGATTAAAGGGCCGGGAATCTCAAATGAATTAGCACACACCCTGAAAGTGGTGGAGACAGTAAATTAAAATATGGTTAAGATATGGAATGTATGCTGATGAATGCTTGATATACATGAATGGTTAGGGAGGTGCCAGCCTAGAAAGGGAGTATCCATCGGCCGAAGAATGTGTCGAGTAGGACCACCAGACAACCCCCTGAGGGTAAACTGGGATCCACCCCATCACCTGGAAGGATGAGAAACACAAACTTTGGACAGTGTGGAGCCACCAGGAATGTGCCACTTTGGACAGGAATGTGCCATCTGCTGATTGAGTCAGCAACAGCAGGATGAAACAGCTCCCATAAACTAACATAGGAATTAAATCCTATAAGAATGGACTCTCAAGACTGAGGACTTTGAGTCTCTGGTTCTGCTGCCAACCTCCAGGAGCATCAGGTGCATCTGACACAGACTCGGCTCCATCCTCATGACCAAGATACCTGGCCAGTAACTTGGCATGAGCAACTTCTAGGCTGGTAACTATAACACCTATACAGAACTTAAATGAATGATTGTGTGAATGAACCTCTCTCTCTCTCTCTCTCTCTCTCTATATATATATGTGTGTGTGTGTGTGTGTATAAGAAATAAGTAGTCAAACAACATTGTTTACTTTTATCTTTTGCTTTATCAGTATATTTACAATAAATGTGGCATCTTTGCCTTATCCCTCTTAATAAGATCCTGCTGGTTTTTATTCTATTGGTATAACAATTTCAATGATTTACTTTGTCTTTTGAAGTAAAGTACCTGCTGAAGAAAAGCATTATATATCTTTTTCATCAAGCCATACATTGTACAAATACATTTATAGTTATAAACTGACAGTTGCTCTAAATATCAGATATTAAAGCAATACCCTAATTAACTCTTTCTGATCCTTTCATCATCAAATATTGACGTGCCAAACATTAATTAAAACAACAGAACACCCTTGTGAAGTAATTAATTATTATTAATCTCATTTTGGTGGAGTGAGTGTAAGTGGTGTAAGGGAAGTCAGTGACAGAGGTGGGAACTGAATTCAAGTTTTGACTTTCACACCCCTGCTCTAACTACTAAAAAACACTGATAGGGTCTTAAGACATTTTGTGTTACTGACTACAGGTTAACAGATCTTACTTTTAAAAAGAAAACTGCTCCATGGATGTGATATCTCAAACTTTACTTAGCACATACTACGTAGATATGTAATACTACTATGTACAAAAGGGCTTAGTTACCTTAAGTTCCTTTGGCCATTTGTATCTTGTCCCCTTATTGGTCCTTCGGGTCAGGTGTTAGCCAGGTT
>NW_020692413.1:0-3169 GCF_002925995.2 Terrapene triunguis
GGAGATCCCGGCCTGGTTTTTAGGAACCATCTGACCACTCGCTGACCCCTTCTTTTGAAACCCCTCCTGCCAGCAGAGGAGAGAACAGCTAGAGGTCAGAGGGCTCGAGCTGCTGCTAAAACGGTCCTCCGAAATCATTTCGCCTGCCAGAAAGTATCAAAGCGACAGGGACGGGGCGACCCCGGGAGCGGGGCAGGGTGGGGGGGCGTGGGGCTGCTGAATGGCGGCAGTGTTTGCTCTCCTGAGGCGGGGGCGGGTTGCGCGGGGTTAATATAGTCTTGCCATATGGGCTACAAATGTTCATTAAGTACTTAAACAACTGGAGGAGAGGCAGGTTTCTTTCTCAAGCAGGGATCACTTAGTCACCGCCTCAAATTAGCTGGCTGATCCGCCAGTGAATAGGGCCTCCAGAGGAGGGGGGGGCGAAGTGCGAGGGTTAAAGCAACCCCCACGCCCCTTTTGCATCCCCATCAAACAGCCACTGCGGGGCTGTGACGCGCTCTGGCCCTGAATCCTCTCCCTGTCCCGCCCCCGGAACCCAAAGCCAGCAAAGGGCAGATTATCTGCCACACCCCGCATCAGTGGTACTCAGGGGTGGGGGGGGGGTAGTGAGAGCAGTTAGCGGCTGCCCTGAACCACGTCACTGCATCCAGAGCTTGGCGGGGGGTGGGGGGGTGGGGGTTGACGCCAGGTTTTTGATGCAGCCCCAATTGATCTTTCAAGGCTAAACTTTTCCAAAGAGGCTTCTGATGTTTAGAGGGTGTGTCCATTTTTTTTGCAGGGGGGAGGGGGAGAGCCAACTTGACACACCCAGGGCTGGCTTGGCAGAGGGGCCAGGCACCCCTGGGTCCCATTGACTTGGGGGGTGCTGCTGTGAAATCAGTTGAGGGATCTTTTGCGATCTCACAGGTTGTCGGGACTTTGGTTTTGGGGGCAGCACTGACTCAGAGGGGAGAGCGCCCCCTACTGATTCACCTGTACTGCGTTCGTTAATTGTTTATTAATTCTTCTTCTAGAAGCCTTAGTCACAGACCAGGACCGACCATGCCCCAAAGAGCGGACAACTAGGACAGCCAGTGGAGGCAGAGACAGACGGGGAAGTGCCAGGAAGCAATGAGATTATACGGACGGGCAATAGCCACGACACACCAGCTGCCTATCCCTTGTCAATGTATTTGCAGACATTGTGGCAAAGAAGAGGCTGTCGGTTGGCGGAGGTTTATGGGGAGCGCCTCCCACGCGTGAGGGGCAACGCAGGAGAACGTGCAGAGGGGTTCTTTGGCAATGTAACAAGCGGGCGATGGAGGCTGGCGTCGCCGGCTCGATAGTGAATGGGAGATGAGAGGTTGCTGGGAGGACACGCCGGGGAAGGCCGTGAAAGTGGAGACAAGAATAATCCCTAGCTCTTATCTAGTGCTGTTCATCAGCAGATCTCCAAGCACTTTACCCAGAAGAGCACTATCATTATCCCCATTGTACGGATGGGGAAACTGAGGCCCAGGGCGGGAAAGTGACTTGCATGAGGTCACCCAGCAGGCCAGCAGCAAAGCTAGGACTAAAACCCTGGTCTCCTGCAGTCCCATCCAGTGCCCTACTCGCTGATGTGATAGAGAAGGGCAGGTCCCTGCGGCTCTCCCCTCCCGCCACAGCCCCATGCCGGTTAGAGTCTGCAGGTTTGAGCCTCATGCGGGCTGGGGGGTGGGAGGGTTAGGTTTCCTGTCAGTGCACATGCCGGCAGCAATTACCAGGGCCAGGGGACGATCGGCCAGGTGGCTGTGGGCAAAGCAATCCCTGCTCCGGGTGGAGAGTCTCAAGCAAACACGTTCCAACGTCTCACGCCTTGCAATGCACCTACAGGCTATTAGCCAGGAATCCGCCCGCCCGCCAGCCGGCCCCTAATGCTTGACCTGCTTGGCTGGATTTTTGTAGTACTGCCTGACCAGGATGATTGATAAATAAGGCTGCGAGCCTTTCACGGAGGTCACGGATTCCACGACTTTCTGAGACCTCCGTGACTTGTGCAGCGGCTGGTGCAGCTGACCCCAGGGCCACCCGAGCAGCTGGGGCGGCCCCGGGCCAGCCACACTGGCCACTGCTCAGGCGGCTCCAGGCAGCTGGTCCCAGGCGCTACCCCGGAGCAGCGGTCCGGGAGCAGCAGCGATGCCTGAAGCTGTGCCCCCCCGGGCCACCCCCAGCCATGGCAGGGCCAGGAGTGCCCTCCCCCAGGATCAGCACTGTCCCCAGAAGCGCCCGCCGCCCAGCACCTAAGATTTAGTTTGGGGTATTTTTAGTAAAAGTCATGGATAGGTCACCAGCCCGTGATGCCGGGATTGCAAGGTAGACCGATGGGAGATCACGTGTGCACACGCATACACATATGTGCGGACATGCACAAACACGTATTCACAGGCATACACACTTTGCACACACACACGTATGCGCACACTCAGTGCACACACACGCTCATATACACATACATATACACTCATATGCATGCATATGTACACACAACACACTTATCTGCACACACATACATGTACATAGGCTCACACACATACACACACACACAGAGTAAGCAAACACACACACATGTGCACTTGCGTACACATATGCATATACACACATAGGTGTAAACACACACACATACAAGTATATAGGTGCATATGCACACACACACACTTGTACGTACACACATACCCAACCACATGCATATACACACATGCACACACACATGCATGCACACACATACCCCCTACGTGGGCACACACATATACACACACCCCTTGTCTACACACACAGTCATTTGCGTATACTCCCATGCCCAAGCACATGCCCTTTGCAACAGGCTGGTTACCTCTCTGCCCAGACCAGGTGCTCAAACTTTCCCTACTAAAAATCATAAAAATCCTGGCCCTGGTTCTCAGTCACACTCGGGCCCCGCCAGGCCATTCTGGCAGCGCCACAGGGCCTTAAAGTGGTCAGAAACGACCTCCCCACGCAGATGGAGCATAAGGGCCTTGCTCCCACCAGCAGAAGGGGCGGATCAAGGGCGTCGGGTGGGCCAGAATATGCTGCGCTACTGTGGCTACTCTCTGCTTCTAGGGGACCATAGGGGACCATGGGCTCTGAGGGTAAAATAGAGCAGCCCTGAGAGAGAGAGAGAGAGAGA
>NW_020692414.1:0-3662 GCF_002925995.2 Terrapene triunguis
GTGAATACCCACTTCTTCGGATGCATCTGAAGAAGTGGGTATTCACCCACGAAAGCTCATGCTCCAATCCGTCTGTTAGTCTATAAGGTGCCACAGGACTCTCTGATAGATTATTGTTGTAATATTCATTAGTTTCCATGTATGATCCATATACACAGTAAATCCCAAAGTATATATTTAAAACTACTTGTACTCAGGAAATCTGGGTGGAGCATGAGAAAAGAACCCTTTCGATAAATGAAATAATGTCACAATCTCATTCTATTAAATGACTCGCCACAATACAACCAATGATCCCTCTCTTGGGCCAAACTTAATTATGAGTCCTACTGCAAAATTTACCAATTATTCTATCTAGCTTCCTGGCTTGAAGCCAACACTGCATTTGATCTACCCTCTATGCCATTGTAATCCATCTTCAGCATGTCCATAATTTTGTTCAGATATTCTTAATGTTCTGAATTTCCTATGCAACTGGAAAAACTGGAATGTAATGGGGATACATACCAAACCTTAGCTTTTTATAGCATGTGCACCTACTTCCACTTAGCTTTTCACATTCTAGGTAGACCTTAAGTCCTGATAAGAGATTACCATATACTTTCTAGCAATGTGGATTTGAGAATAAAGTGGGTCATGAATGCAACTGGCTTTTAAAAAACAACAACACCTCCACCAGTCTCCAATTTTATGCCCCCCCAAATTTGCAATTAAAAAGGATGTCACTTAATTTACATTTTCAATAAGGCAGAGATCAGTACATGCTGTCTTTTCTGCCCACTGTACTGCTGGTACAAAATTGGGAGACGCTTTTAAAATATTTGACCTCAAAACTTGAATATATGGCTTTCAAATGTTTGAGTCTGTGCCAGTACTCAAGAAAAAGAACAGCATGAACACCCCTACATTTCTTACTCATTTACTGGGCCACGGGAGCTTTGGGCTCTGCCACAGATTTCTTTTGTGACCTTGGGCAAGTCACATAATCTATGTGCTTCAGTTTCCCCATTTGTAAAATGTGGATAAGATACTTCCTTTGTCCACCATTTTTCTATTTTGTTTATTTAGATTCTACACTCTTCAGAGCAGAGACTATGTCTTGTTATGTAAAATAGAGCCTCAGTCACAACTGGATGCTATGGTAATATAAAAAATAGATAACAAATAAGGCGTTCCTGGAGCATCATTCCTTGAAGGAATTGCTTGAGTGTAATTGGTCATACTTTGGAGATATTGAAATACATTTTATGCACCAAATAAAAATGACTAAAGTGATTCCCAGATTGATAATAAGTAAAGCAAATAGGCCCAATGAGGTACACAATCTAGACAAATTGAATGCCCATCTCTGTCTTTCACATGACCTTGCATGTCACATCCATTCTGGTCAGCTGTAAAAAATACTTTCTTTCTGCTTTTGTAATAAATGTATTGAGGCACTGTGCTTCAAAGTGAAAACAAAAATGGATTATGCTAATCTAAAATTGACAGGAACCCAGATTCAGATCAGCATATTTTTTAATCTGTAAAACTGTTAGGATAAAAATTGTCGCTTCAAGGAGTACATTTTCTTACCATGGAATAGATAAACTAATTTTATCAAATACTTCTTTTTTAGAAAAATATCTGATTTTTTAAAAATGTTGCTCCTCCCATGAATTGATGAAGATGGCACAAATATATACTTACATTTTATTGTTTAAATTATTGTTCTAGTAACCAACCACTCATACATAAAAACAATTTGGCAGCTGGCTCCATAAGATGTGATCCTACACAGAGAAGTCTGTGGTTGGACATATTTGCCTACATGTAGGCACCGGGGCTCCATGCAGGTACAGGAATATGCCAACAAGCTTCTCAATGCGGGGGCCTTCAATATTAGTCAAGATCTATTTATGTGGATTCAAAACAAAACCTTTTTGTAGTGGTTGTTACTATACATAAATTAGTAAATTTAAGAACCCGTGCCTCGGGGCTTCTCTAACTAGTCCCCAGGAATTTCCATAATAGCCAGGATTAGTCAAATTCTAAAAAAGGAATAAAAACTCATTATTCTGGATTGCTGTTGTTCTTCCTTTGAACTCTGACCAAACCCATATGCTGAGAACTGGGACTGGAAAGTGGTGTAGAACCACTGGCCCAGGTGACAAGGTGCTCTAGCTTTATGGCCTCTTTGCACCAGTGGAGCATCCCAAAAAAGCTGTAGCAGTCACAACAATCATACCCAACAACTCCACTGAAGACGTAGTTGGTGGAGGATGTTTCAGGTTTCCTAATTTTGGTAGTGGCTTTAATATACCCTTTATTTATTTATTTTTAGAAACTAGCTAATTGTGGTTTTGTTCTTTTTGTCAGAGGAATGAACTTACCCTGTCCTTTTTCATTTTCCATATTTCCCTTCTCCAAAAGAACAAGAAAAATTCTTTCCAGTGATCTCCATCAAAACACAGGAAATATCTTTTTAAAACCTCTTTTGCCAATGTAACAACACAGAGAAACAAGCACTACAACAGTTTAGCCTGAATAACAAGGGGAAACTTCCTGACAGAGAGATCAGTTAGATTTTGAGATTGGGGCAGTAATGGAAGCTTCATGATTGAGATGTCTTAAAACTAAATTGGACAAGGCGTGGGAGAATATACTACAGGAATGATCCTGTAGTGTCAAGAACAGGGAATGGGACTGGTTGACCTAATGAATATTTTTGATCCCTAAAATTTTAGAGAGATGAATTTAAGTTTTTCTGACAGGCTTTTATCCAGAAATGACCATGTATTCTTTCCTTCTCTCCTTATATCTTTAAGGAAGTAAGGTCAAGGTGGTCTTGTATCTAGAAAATATTGAAGCAACATTTCAGATTGCTCCAGAGTATTTTAGAGGATAGTTTCAATAACTGAAATCAAGAAAAGGGAAGATAGAGAACATAAGTAGGCTGTAGATTTGATTATAATTAAAAAAAAACACACACCAAAATTCTAAAACTACTAGGTGTTGATCTACCACTAAGAGCCAGCTCAATATGCTACACTCTCTATTTAGTTATTAGCCAGTGGACAAAGAAAGCATCACACATTTATTTGTAAAAAAGATGAATAGCAATCTAAATTGCATCTGTATCTTTAGGTTTCAGAGTAGCAGCCGTGTTAGTCTGTATCCGCAAAAATAACAGGAGTACTTGTGGCACCTTAGGCTATGTCTACACTACAGAATTAGGTCGGATTTATAGAAGCCGGTTTTATAGAAACCTGTTGTATGCAGCCGATTGTGTGTGTCCCCACCTAAAATGCTCTAAGTGCATGAAGTCGGCGGACCGCGTCCACAGTACCGAGGCTAGCGTCGACTTCCGGCGCATTGCACTATGGTACCTATCCCACAGTTCCCGGAGCCTCCGGCGCCCATTGGAATTATGGGTTGAGATCGCAATGCCTGGATGATGCAAAGCAGTGCCGCGAGGGGTTCTGGGTACATTGCGTCAGGCCCCTCCCCCGCCGTCACAGCAACGGCAGTGTCATAACTATAAAGGGAAGGGTAACAGCTCTCTGTGTACAGAGACTCCAAATCCTTTTACCTGTAAAGGGTTAAGAAGCTCGGGTAACCTGGCTGCCACCTGACCCCAAGGACCAATAAGGAGACAAGATACTTTCAAATCTTGGGGGGGG
>NW_020692415.1:0-2925 GCF_002925995.2 Terrapene triunguis
TAGTTCCTTGGTTAGCTCCCTGCCTATAGAGCCAGCCCTGGAGCAGGGAAAGAACTACATTTCCCAGCATTCCCTTGGCCACTACCAACAGGAAAGAGGGGGAGGGAGTGAGGAAGCTGAGACCTCATGCTGCAGCCTGCTATGAATGGAGAGCTGCACTGTGAGTAGGGATATCATATTTTAACATTCCAAAAATAGGACACTCCATGGGGAGGGAGGGTAGCCCCACTCTGCCACCAGCCACTCCCTCCGACTGCCCCCACAGAAACCCCAACCTATCCAACCCCCCTGCTCCCTGTCCCGGAACCCCTGCTCCCCAGGACCCCACCCCCTATCTAAGCCCCACTGGTCCTTGTCCCCAACTGCACTCTCCTGAGACCCCCCCCCCACTTCCCCCTAGGACTCCACCCCCTACCTGTCCCCTGACAAACCCCTGGGACTCCCATGCCTATCCAACTGCTGCCTGTCCCCTGACTGCCCCCCTCGAACCCCTGACCCATCTAACCGCTGACCCATCTAACCCCCCCTTCTCCCTGCCCCGACTGCCCCCCCGACTGCCGCCCCATCGAACCCCCCCTGCTCCCTGTCCCTTGACTGCCCCCCCCTGGAACCCACTACCCCTTCTCCAACCCCCCAACCCCCTTACTGTGCCACTCAGACCAGCATACATGCTGCCGTGTTCCCCCGCGGAGCCAGAGTCCCTCCCCCACCAGCACCTGCCTTCCAGATTTGAACACCTCAAAATTCAGGAGTGCTCAAGCTCAGTTTGGGCAGCTGTTACTTCATTTCTCCCAGATCAAATATACTGATCCACTGTAACTTGCTGTAGTAAAAGTGGGATAAAATTGAGCAAGAAATGCTTCCCAGTGGTTATTAGGACTGGAATTGCTATTTTCAACAGCCATTGCCGTTTGTTTGTTTGTTTGTTTGTTTGTTTGTTTGTTTGTTTAAAAGGAAGACAGTGATATTGCATTGGCAAATTCCCCATAGAAACAAAGAGTGGAACAAAAGAATAATAAAGGCACCTCAGCTTTTCCTTATTTATGTAGAACAGTCTTATAATATGCATCCAGATATCCTCCAATCACACAAGCTGAAAATTGTTCCACTTTACTGCAGTTCTGTAACCATATGGCAACCAATCCTGTCTGTGTTCTGTGCACATCCAAAATTCCTGCGGAATGACCCACCCTGGGAGCGAGTTACCAGTGACCCAGGGCTGCGGCGGAAGGAGGGTGCAGGTGTGTGGGGGGGAAGCCGAGGGCTGGGGCGGCAGGAGGTGTGGGGGGAGGCAATGGTGGGGGGAGTAGGGGGGAGCCCGGAGCTGGGGCAGCAGGGCATGTGTGTGGGGGGGGAGAGCACAGAGCTGGGGCGGCAGGGGTGTGTGGGTGGGGGGGGTGAGCCCAGGGCTGGGGCAGCTGGGGGTGCGGGTGGTGGGGGAGAGTCCAGGGTTGGGGCGGCAGGGGGGTGCGGCGAGGAGCCCAGGGCTGGGACAAGGGGCAGCCAAAATTTTTTTTGCTTGGGGCAGCAAAAAACCGAGAGCCGGCTCTGGTAGCTGGCATTGCAAGGTATTTACATGCCAGTTATGCTAAACATTTGTATGCCCCTTCATGCTTCGGCCACCATTCCAGAGGACATGCTTCCATGATGATGACGCTTGTTAAAAAAATAATGCATTAATTCAATTAATGAACTCCTTGGGGGAGAATTGTACGTCTCCTGCTCTGTTTTACCCACATTCTGCCATATATTTCGTGTTATAGCAGTCTCGGATGATGACCCAGCACATGTTGTTCATTTTAAGAACACTTTCACTGCAGCTTTGACAAAACGCATAGAAGGTACCATTGTGAGATTTCTAAGGATAGCTACAGCACTCTACCCAAGATTTAAGAATCTGAAGTGCCGTCCAAACTCTAAGAGGCACGAGGTGTAGAGCACGCTTTCAGAAGTTTTAAAAGAGCAACACTCGATACATAAACTACAGAACCTGAACCATCAAAAAAGTCTTCTGCTGGTGGCATCTGACTCAGATGATGAAAATGAACATGCATCAGTCCGCACTGTTTTGGGTTGTTATCAAGCAGAACTCGTCATCAGCATGGACGCATGTCTTTTGGAATGGTGGTTGAAGCATGAAGGGACATATGAATTTTTAGCGCATCTGGCACCTAAATATCTTGCAAAGCTGGCTACAACAGTGTCATGTGAATGCCTGTTCTCACTTTCAGATGACATTGTAAACAAGTAGGACTGAGAGGACTTGTAGACTCTAAAATTTTACATTGTTTTATTTTTGAATGCAGTTTTTTTGTACATAATTTTGTACATTTATAGATTCAACTTTCATGGTAAAGAGATTTCACTACAGTATTTGTATTAAGTGAATTGAAAAATACTCTCTTCTATATTTTTTACAGAGAAAATACTTGTAATCAAAAATAAAGTGAGCACTGTACACTTTGTATTCTGTGTTGTAATTGAAATCAATATATTTGAAAATGTAGAAATCATCCAAAAATATTTAAATAAAAGGTATTCTATTACTGTTTAACAGTGCAATTAATCGCGCGACAGCCCTACTAAAGAGATTTTATCTTGAATGTATAAACAGCCAAGGACTCCATTTCTTATCCACAAAGATAGGACATTCCACAAGCGAGGCACATGATACGGTAAACGGGCAAAGGGCACCAAACAATGGGGTCTGCACACACTTATGAAGTACTGTGCATGCAAAAGGCCAATCAGAGAGATCGCCTGGAGACATATTAAATATAACACTAATTTACAGATATTTCTTCTGCTTCAGAGCACTATAACTATTGAAATCCTCAGCTGATCTCCAAAGCTGAAGGAGCCAAAACGACCCTGGTATTTCATAGATTCATAGATTCTAGGACTGGAAGGGACCTCGAGAGGTCA